>NW_005200784.1:21184-66508 GCF_000372725.1 Emiliania huxleyi CCMP1516 | reverse complement strand
CACCCGAGTTTCGTCATAATTTTGCCTTTAGATATGCTTCGATCATTAGTTCGTCCGAGAGCTCCCTTTCCCAGTCCCAGCTCGGCTTCCACTCCAGCGGGTTGTCACTTCGGCATCCCAGCCTCCTCAACGTGTGCGCTAGGCTGCTCTCCACGGCCACCCTCGCTGGTTCCCCTTCCACCGCGCTGAGGGCCCGGTCCACTTGATCGATCAGCGCCGCCGCTGCGTACGTGTACGCGTGTTCCATTCCCATCCCTCCTCTCTCCTTCACATCGTAAATTTGTAGTCGCGGGATTCCTACCGAGTACCCTTTTGCGTTTAGGGCGCTCGCCCTCACTTGTTCGATGCTCTGGCAGTCTTCCCATGTGATGACCGTGGACCGGCCGTAGTAGCCGATAATGCCGCTCAGTGCTAGCGCCATGTTGCGTCGGATCTGCTCTCCTGTCAAGTGCGGTAGGTTGCCTATGATCCAGATTACTCTCTTGCAGTCCGCTACGCACCGCTCCCTCATTTCCGTCTGGCCCTCGCCGTTTGCCCACCCGGTCCTTAGCTCCGTTCCGAGGTATTTGTATCTCTCGTCTCCCTTCAGCTGTGGTATCGGCATGCCATCCGGCATCCTCATTTCGTAGCCCTCGACATCCCGCTCTTCGTTGTTCTCCCAGTATGTCGCTGACCACGCCGATTTCTTCTTCTTTTTGACCTGGAGGCTGTTGCCACAGATCTTTGTCACTAACCAGGCGCACTCTAGCGCGAGCTGCATCGTGGCTATGTCGTTGCTGAGGAACAGGCCGTCGTCGGCGTACACTAGCTGCGGCACGCTCTCACCCGCCGCTGTGAAATCAAATCCTCTACACAGCTTACTGACTGTTCGCTGCATCACGGCCAGCATGAGCTTGCTACGTGCGGGCGAAAGGAGGCACCCTTGGCCGAGGCCTTGCTCGATGGGAAATCGGTCGCTCAGTCCATAGCCCGTCTCGTATCTACCTTGGAGGGAGGGTAGCTCCTCCCCAAGTCCTTCCCTTAGCGCCCTCATCACAGCTGTCACGTCGGGCGGTACCCCTGCCCATTGTTCCACCTTCCATTGCACTTCGTGTACTACACTCATAAAGTAGGTCCCGAGATCGATGTATCCCCTCACGCACATCTTTCTCTCTATCATGCACTCTTCTGCGTGCAGGCGCGCGGTGAGTGTCTGCGCTGGCGCGTTCTTCCCGGCTGTGAAGCCGCATTGCGATCCGGGGACTACTCTCGCGCACGCTCTATCGTATTCGGGTAGGAGCATGCGCATGAGACCTTTTAACGACTGTGGCTGGACCCAGAGGTCGCGCCTTCGTTCGAGCATCGAGCTCCTTCGGGTCCTCCCCCGGCTTCATCGCTAGCATCGCAATCCAGTCATTCCATTCCCTCGGATACGCTTCTGTCTCGACAATCTCTACCAGCAGACGCCAGTAGTCTCTTTGAATGTCCTCCGTTGCTATGCGCAGTAGGTATCCGTCGAGTAGGTCCGAGCCGACCGCCTTGCCCTTTTTGAATCGTCTTATGGCCTTCTCGCACGCTGCCCACGTGAGTACCTCCTCCTTCAGTCGTTCCGTCCCCTCGCTCGGTGTGGGTTGTCCCCCCGTCTCGGGTTGGGTCAGCTCTAGCAGCTTTTCTACCGCCTTCATGTCAACCTCTCGCTTCTTATTAATCTCCCTCCCCTTTTCCGCTGCCGCCTTTCGGATTGCCCCCCCTCGGACAACCTTCCGCTTCTTCACCTTCTGCTTGGTTCTCGGGCATGTCACCTCTTCTTCTCCCTCGACGTACATTGCTCTAAGCTCTCCCCCCCTCGCCTTCCTTCCTGACTCGGTGTGTACGATGTCGAATACCGCGATGTGTACGTTGCCGTGCAGTTCGACGACCACTTCTTCCATCTTCTCCGTCAATCTCTGTCCTCTCTCCACCTCACAGTCGAGGAACTCGGAGGTCGCCTTCCCGATCTGTGTCTCACACTCCTCTAGTAACGCTTTCCGTCTGTCGCTGTTGGAGAGGTCCGGCGTGTCAATCTTCTGTAAGAGGCTGCTGAGACATTCCTGTGTCCAAAATCCCTTCCCCCCCCACTTCCTTGTGTATGCCGTTTTCAACGTTCCGCTCCATTTTCGGACCGCGTGCGTGATCCGTCTCCACTTTGCTATCTTCCATCGCAGCGACGCGGATGAAAAAAGAAAGAAAGAAAACAGACAACCCAAGGGAGGGATGGGAGGACGGCACGCCGCCACCACACAGGGATTTTAAGGAGAGGAGTGTGATGCGCTAGCCGTCGCCCACCCTAGGGAGTCTGCCTCTTCCTATCTCTTTTCGCAGTCTCTCGCCGATTCTCGCTGCAACCTTCATGCCACCTCGCGGCCGTCCCACTCTCGTCGTTCTCTCCCTTGTCACTTCCTCCTCTGTCGCGTCATTCTCTTCTGCCTCGTCCTGCGGCGCCGCCGCCTGCCGTTCCCTTGTTCTCTCGGCTTCTTTCGCCTTTCGGCGCAGCTCCGCCCTCCTTGCTGCATATCCTGGCCCCTCGAGTCTATCGAGCTCCCCTCGCGCAAGGACCACATTTCTGACTCCCACTCCGATCATTTGCCTGCAGGTCATGTTGTTGCTCAGGTCCACTCTCTCTTCGCGACGCGGATGATGTCCCAGTGTCGTGCCGCGACAAATTCTTTTTTGATCGATGGCCGATGGGGGCCATTCTCCAGCTCGCGCTAGCCTCACTCCTTTGGCTGCAGCCACGCGCTCCGCACCACCTGCTCGGACGCGCACCTCTGCTCTCCGGCGCCGGCTGCGGCGTCGCTGGCTGTCGGCGTCGCACTCCGACGGCGCTGGCACCGACCCTCTCCCTCGCGGCGCCCTCGTCTTCGTTTGCGGCCGGCCCCGAGCTGTCGGTGTTCGAGCTGTGCGCTGACGGCCGCGTCACGCCGTACCAGAGCACGCTCACGTCGATGCACACGCGCCTCGGTGTCCGGCTCTCGGCTCGCGACGTGCGGCTGCTGCGCTCCTCGACGCCGGTGCTCGCGGTGCGGCCCGGTTTCGTGCTCTTTGACCTCGGCGAGGCCAAGGGCGTGCTGCTGCACGACCGGGTGGTGATGGTGGGGTCGGACCGGCAGAAGGTGCGCACCATCGGCGAGGAGGTGCAGCACCGCCTCGACGCCCTCTCGCGCGCCGACGGCGCCGAGGAGTACCCGTTTGAGGTCCGCGTCCTCGAGGCGCCGCGAGAGAGCACGTGGCGTGTGGCCGCCCAGGGCGGCGTCACGGCTCACGGGCCCGCGGCGTGTGCCCGCAGGCTGTGTACGAGCTCTCCTTCACGCTGCTCGAGCAGTCGCTGCAGCGCCTCACCGGGCTCATCAACGACCTGCTCACCGCGCTGACCGACTCGTCGCCGGCGCAGTCCGACTCGCGCCGAGGCGCCGCGCGGCCGGCGAGAAGCCTCTGCGACGCGCCACGGCCAGCGCTCACGCGCCGCGCCGGTGCGGGTAGGCGCCGCCCTCGGCCAGCTGCTGCCGCTCCAGATCTCGCTCAACGACCTCCGGACGCGTGCGCGCCGGCTGACGGAGATCCTGCAGGAGGTGCTCGAGAACGAGGCGCGGGGAGGGGAGGGGGGAGGGGGGGAAGGGGAGAGGAGAGGCGGAAACGGGTGCGGTCACGCGCCGACGGCACGCACACAGGACGAGCTGGCGGGCATGTGCCTCTCCCTCCTCGAGCGGAGGAAGCAGTCTGTGCCGCCCGCCGGCATCGCAACCGCTGCCGCGACCGCCGCCTCCTCCACTGCCGCCGACGTGTCGGCGGCGGCGGCGATCGGGGCGGGCGGCGCGGCGGACGGTGGCGCGGCGGCAGTTGCGCGCGAGGGGAGAGACGCGGATACAGAGTCGGAGGCGGAGGCGGAGGCGGAGGCGGCGGCGGCGGCGCTGCTCGAGGCGGAGGAGGAGGAGGCGGAGGCGGAGGCGGAGGTGGTGGAGACGCTGCTCGACGTGTACCTCGCGCGGCTCGAGGCGCTGAACGACCGTGTCGAGAGGCTGGCCGCCAACATCGAGACGACGCAGGGCGCGCGAGCTCGCCCCTCGACCCTGTTGTTGTTGGACCCCCTCTCGCAGCCCTCTCTCTCTCCATGTCTCCCCCCAGGCGTGCTCGAGCTCACCCTCGACAACGAGCGCAACCGCATCGCGCGGCGCCCGAGCCGCCCCCGCGGCCACGCAGGCCTTCGGCGAGGGGTCGGGCGAGGCTCACGCGTCCTCTCCCCGCCCCGCAGGCTCGAGCTCCTCCTGTCGATGGCGGGGCTCGCGGTCGGCGCCTCAGCCGCCGTCTCCGGCTTCTTCGGGATGAACCTCGTCTCCGGCCTCGAGGCGGCGGCGCGCGGCTTCCTCACGACCGTTGTCTGCTCGCTCGGCCTCTCGGCCTCCATCTTCGCCGCCTGCTGGCGCCGCTTCCGCTCCGTCTCTCGCGAGCAGCGGTCGCGGCTCAACGACGTCCAGGCGCTCAAGTCGGTGCTCGCGAGCCTCGACACCGTCGGGCTGCTGCTCCGCTCGCGGCCGCCGCTGCCCGCGGACCCGAGCAGGCTCAAGTTCGAGCTGCAGTCGCTGCTCGCTTCCTCGGGGTTGCCACGCTTCGGCGCGCCGCCCGCCCGCGCTCCCCGGCCGCACCCCCGTCGGTGCAGCCGCCGAACGGTCCCCGCGCGCGCTTCCGGCTTGCCTCAGGAGCGAAGGAGCTCGCGCTGCTCGGCTCGATCCTCTCCCGACAGCGCGAGGCGGAAGAGACGCACCCGACCGGCGACATGGACGCAGTGCAGGGGCCGCAGTGGGCGTGGAGCAAGACGCCCTTCGGGGGCGGTTAGGCTTAGGAGGCTGCCACAGACGACTGAAGTTAAAGGACAAAGAGAGAGCTTACAGCGTTGTCCGCGTGAGTGGCATTGCTAAATGCGGCATGAGGCATAGTCGAATACGGGCGTACATGTTTGGAGTGTCGTGTGAAAAAAGCGGCAATTTTGGGCCAGTGTAAATAAAACGGAATCGCCTCGGCGAATTCTTGTTTCGCAGCGCGGCCCCACCTCCTCGAGCCACACCGCGGGAAACACGTGTGCCTACAGGTCAACGCCGTAATGCCCTGCCCCAAACTGGGTCCGGCACCCACCAAGTTTGACGAGGTGTGCTCACGAGTCGCTGCCATGGAGCCGATCATGCCGATTAATCCTTCCTACACGGCCGCCGCCAACCCTTGCGTTGCCTCGCTCATCGGCGTCCAGCCTCACTGCCTCCCGCTCATCTATGTCATCTCTGGCTGGCACATGTTCTCCGACGAGTCGCTCGGCTGGTTGAAGACGATCGATGGGGTGGAGGTACGCAGCGGCCCGTGCTTCGACGATTGGCCTGACGATTCTGGAGCGGCGCGGTGGGTGCGGGCGTGGGAGCCGATGCCACAGGAAGGCCGTGTGATTCTCGCCCACTGCAACAAGCTGCTGAGCTGGTACCCTGCGTTTGCGGGGCGGTACACGAGCGCCTGGGGCAAGTCGTACGCTCCTTGCAAGGAGCGCTCCATCGCCACGCTAAAGCCGGGCGAAGACTACTACCGGGATCGGATGTGGCAGGTGTGCCGCCCACAGGCGCTGGCCGCGCACGACGCGGCCATGGGCACGGGCGGCGTAGGGCTCGAGGCGACGCCGCCCTTTGTCATGCGGGCCCTCTACGGCGAGCGCGTGCGGCTGGTCGCGGCGCTGCGCAGCCCGGTCGACCGGCTGGAGACGTCCTTCTGGGTCCACGCCCACTACCCGCGACGGTACGGCGCCTCGGCCGAGGGGCTGCACGCGTACGTGACGGAGCAGACGGCCGCCTTTTCCGAGTGTGTGGGCGAGCACGGCGCACGGCGGTGCGAGGCTCCCATCCCCCTGGTATGGAGCCTCTCGCGGACCTCTCCCGGGTCGTGTCTCAGGTGCGCCTTCCTGTTTGAGCTGCTCGACCGCCGCTACTCGGACGTCTTCTTCCACTGCGACCAGATCATCCGCGGGCTGTACCAACCCTTTGTCGAGGACTGGCACGCCGCCTTTGGCAGCAAGGCGCTGCTCGTCCTGCGAGTCGAGGACCTGATCGAACGGCGAGGGCACCTCACCCGGTCGCACCACCCCCCACCCCAGGCCTCCCACCCAGCCCTACCCTCCCCACCGACCGACAGGCCGGCAGAGGCACGCCGCAGCCTCGTCGCCTTCCTCGGAGGCGCCGTCTCCGCCGCCGCCGCCGACGCGGCGCCGCTGCCGCCTCGCTCGTACGCCGCGCTGCACGCCGAGTCGCTGCAGGCCGCAAAGGCCGTCCCGATGCGCAACGACACGCGGAGGGCTGCGGAGGCCTTCTACCGCCCGTTCAATCTCGCCCTCGCATCGCTCCTCGGCTGGCCAGTGCGCGAGGCGTGGCAGCACTCTTCGGCTGCCTCGGCGAGAGTCTGAGTCAGGAGTACGATGTCGATGAGAGCGAAAGGACTATCTTCAAAAGAAGAAAGAAAAAAGAAAATCGGCCCGCGTCGTCGTCGCTGGCCCCGCTATACGGTGTGTATGCCGGCATCGCGTACCGCGCGGACCGCGACGAGGCCCTCTCCCTACGCCCGGCCGGCCGCCCGAGAAGAGCGGCGCGGCTCCTTCTTTGGCCGGGCGCTCGAGATTGCCACCGCGCCGTTCACATACCTCCTCGGCGGCGACGAGGCGGAGGCCGAGGGCGCAGCCAACGGTGTCGCGGCATCGGCGAGCGAGGGCGTGGAGCAGCCAGGACTCGCCCGCGGCCTACCCTCGTCCGCTCTCCCGGCCGCCTCCGCCGACGAGCAGCCAGCGGAGAGGGCCGAGAGGGCCGAGCTGGCGGCCGCCACACCAGTCGCCACGCCGCCCGCCTCGCTGCCGGGTTACACGTCGGTGCCGAACTCGCTCTCGGCGCGGGGGCTGCGCGAGGGGGATCGCGTGCAGGTGCGCGACGACGGCGAATGGGCGGGCGGCGTGGTCGCCGGCTTTGACGAGGCCGGCCGGCCGTGCGTGGTCAAGGACGGCTGGCACGATGCCTTTGTGTGGCGGGAGTGCAGGCTGACCGAGAGCGGAGCGACCGGGTCGCCGGCGCCGCTCGCCGGCGCCGCCTCCTCCTCCTCCTCCGCCGCCGCCGGCCCCTCCTCCTCCTCCGCGGCGGTGCCGTTGCACGTCCCGGCTGCACGGCCGAGCGCCGCGCCTTCGCTCTGCGCGCCCGTGCCGGCGCCGGCGGCGGCGCAGTGGCCGGCGGCGCTGATGCCGCCTGCGGCGGCGGCGGCGTCGCAGCAGGCGCTGATGCCGCCTGCGGCGGCGGCGGCGTCGCAGCGGCAGGAGTGGGACGCGGAGAGCGTCCGCCGCGCGACCGTCGACCTCGTCCGCCAGCGCGTCGCCAAGGAGCGGCGGCGGCCGTACCCGTTTGAGGCGGTGCCTCCCGCCCTCGCCTACCCTCAGCTCGCGGCGGGCGAGGAGCGGCCGGGCGAGCCAGGCGTGTCCGCCTTCCAGACGCCGCTCTCCATCGCGGCCGCGCTGCGCGACGCCGAGCGCGTCGCCCTCCGCCAGCCTGCCGGATGGTATGGCGCGCTCGGGCCGGGCGCGCGCGCCGCGCCCGCGCCGCGCTTCCGGCTGTGTGACTTCGCTGCGCCGCCGACGGCGCCCTCGTCGCTGCCTCCGCTGCAGCCTCTGGGGGCGGCGTCGCGCGCGGCGGCGACGGAGGCGGCGCGCGAGGCGCCGCTGCACGTCGGCGACCGCGTCGAGGCGCGCGACGCCGGCGGGAGAGTGGCCGGCGGGAGAGTGAGCATGGTCGGTTGACTCGTTCCCCCGGCTGGGCTGTGTGCTAGGTGCGCGACGCGGCAGGCGAGCGGAACGACGAGTGGGAGGAGGGCGTGGTGGACGGGTTCGACGAGGCGGGCCGGCCCCTCGTGCGCAAGGCCGGCTGGGACAAGGCCTTCACGTGGGCGCGTGTTCGGTCCTTGAACGGCGCGGCCGGCGGCGGAGCCTCGCGCGGGGCTGCCCCCTCACTGCCGGCGGCCGGCGGCGGCCCCTCCCTCCGCGAAGCAGCCACGCCCGGTGCGGGGGCGGCGGCGGCGCGGGCGGCGTCGGCCAAGCGGTCGCGGCTCGCCCTCGAGGCGGGCGAGGAGGGAGGGGGCGTGGTGTCGCCGCCGCTGTACGCGGCGCGCAGCGCCAAGCAGCCGCGCCGCTCGTCGGCGGAGTACTCCGGTGCGGGCTGGGGCGGGGCGGGCGGTGCCCCCCTCGTGACGAGCAGCGCGAGCTGCCAGGCGGCGCAGCGGATCCTGCGCGCACTGGACGTGCTCGACGCGCCGCCGCCGCGGACGGTGCGAGAGCCTCCGCCGGGCAGGTGCGCGCAGGGTGGGGCGAGTGGAGCGAGCGGCGGGGTAGTGGGGCAAGAGGCGGGGTTGGAGGGCAGGGGGGGAAGGCGGGGCTGGGAGGCGCACTCGCTGAGCCCTCACATCTCCCCGCGCGCAGGGTTGGCCCCTTGGCCATCGGGGCGGCCCCGGCCCCGGCCCCGGCCGACGGCGCCTCGGCGCCTTCCCTCGCCCTCATCGCCGAGCCTCCGCCTCCAAAGTCGTCGCGCGTTGACTCGGTGCTGCCTCGGCTGCCGCCCGCGCCAAAGGCAGGCGCGGCAGCCGAGGCCCGCCCGCCCGCCGCGCCCGCGCCAACGCCTCCCGCGCCCGCCGCGCCGGCGCCGGCGCCCGCCGCCGCAACATCCGCGAGCCTCTTCGGCGGCGTCAAGTTTGGCGCGGAGAAGCCTGCTGCGCCGCCAGCGCCGCCGGCCGGCAAGGGCGAGGGCGAGGGCGCCAGCTCGCAGAAGGCAGCGGCGCCGCCACGCTTCGGGCAGCCACCGTCGGCGGCGGCGGCGCCCAGCATCTTCTCGCCCGCCGCGGAGCCTGCTCCGGCGCCCCAGCCACCGGCGACGAGCTCGCTCTTCAAGTTTCCGACCACGCCGGCCGCGCCGAGCGCCGCGCCGAGCGCCGCGCCCAGCGCCGCGCCCAGCTTCCAGTTCGGGACTTCTGCGGCTGCGGCCCCGAGCGCAGCATCTCCGGCGTCGGCCGCGTTTGCTGCGCCCGCGCCCGCGCCCGCCGCGGCGAGCGGCGAGGCGGGGAAGACGCCGGCCCCGGCCCCCACCGGCGGGTTCCGCTTTGGCTGCTCTCCGAGCCCGCTCGCGGCGACGTCGACGCCACTCGGCGCGGGCCCGGCGGTGACGCCTTCGCAGCCGGCGCAGGCTCCGACCCCGGCCTCGGCGGCGACTGCGTCGGTGGCGAAGAGGCGAGCCGCTTCGCACGCAGTGCCCGGGCTCCGAGCCCGCTCCTCTGCTCTCACCGGCCCTTGCCCCCCGCCGTCGCCACGCGCAGGCGCTTCTCCTTCACGCCGACGCAGGGGCGCAAAAAGTCCTCTACGCCCGCCGCCGCGCGCGAGCCCAGCCCGCTCATCTACAACTTCACTAAGGACCGCAAGCCGGCGGCGTGCGCAGCTCACGGCGCGGCGGCATCGCCGTCGCCGCTGGCGAAGCCGCCCGCCGCCGCGCCCGATGCCGTGCCCGCCGCCGCGCCCGCACCCGCTGCGGGCGGCCTCTTCAGCTTCGGAGCAAAGCCGGCCGCCGGAGGAGCGACCGGAGGAGTGAGTGCGAGCGACGGGCCGGGCCGAACCTTTGGCAACACTCCGCTCTCGAAGCAGTCGCCGCCACCGCAGCCCTCCCTCCCGTTCACGTTTGGCGCCGCCGCGGGCAGCGGCACTGGCGCCGCCGCGCCCGCCTCTTCTACACCGGCAGAGGCGCCCGCGCCGGCCGCGCCCGCGCCTTTCGTCTTTGGCGGCGGCGGCGGCGGCGCCTCCTCCGGGGCGGCGGCGTCGGCCACGCCGGTGCGCGCTGCCTTGGCCCCCAGCCCCCCCCCCCCCCTCCCCCCTCCCTCTCCCCCTTGCCCAAGCTTTCCCCCCTCCTCCGTCCACCCCTTCCTCAGCCCCTCATTCTGCCCTTCTCCTCACGCACCCCTGCTGCCCCTCCCCCCAGTTCTCGTTTGGCTCTGCCGCGCCGCCCGCGGCCACCTTCACCTTCGGCGCCCAGGCGGCCGACGCCCCCGCGCCAACCTTTGGGGCTGGCGCCGCCGCGCCGATCTTCGGGGCTGCAGGCGGCGCCTCCGCGCCAACGTTCGGAGCTGCTGGCCCCGCCGCCGCGCCCGTGTTTGGAGCCGCTGGCGCCGCCGCTGCGCCGACGTTTGGGGCCGGCGCCGCGACTGCGCCCACGTTCGGAGCTGCTGGCGCCGCCGCGGGCGGCGTCTTCAACTTCGGAGCTGCTGGCGCCGCCCCCGTCCCTGCTCCGGGCGCGGCGGCGCCGGCCTTCACCTTCGGGTCGGGCGGCGCCTTTGGGTCTGGGGGCGGTGCGCCGTCGTGAGGCGGAAGGAGCTGGCAGGCGGACAGCCCGGCAGGCTGCATCCGCTCCCCGGTGCTCCTCCCTAGGTGCGCCCTCCGCAGCGGCGGCCACTGGCACCGGCGCCGGCGATGTTGCCGGCGCCAGTGCCGGCGCCAGTGCCCGCGCTGGGTCGGGGGCCGTCCGGGTCCGCCTCATCAAAAGGGCGGGGCGGGGCGGGCCGCGGTAGGAGGCGCGGGCGGCCTGCAGAAGGCGCGGTGGGAAGGGAAGGGAGGGGAGGCTCGTGGCCGACGGGCTGCCAAGCGGCCGACAGGCAGGCATGCATGTGTGCGGCGGAAACCCGTTGCTATGAATGAAGGGGGCCACGGAGATCTGTCGGGCGGGGCCCAGACCCCAGACTCCGTCTCGGTGGACTGCGCCCCCCGAGCGAGCCACTACGCGCTGCGCCTGCGGCTCGTCTGGCGCTGTGGGGAGCGTGAAGTTGTGTTCTGAACTTCTGTCGCCCGCGGCTGTCGGTAGAGCTCCTTTTCATAAGTTCAGTGCACAGCAAAGGGGCGCGGTCACACACATATGCACTTGCGAGCGACAGCGCTGACTGTATCAAAGGCGAACCATGGTCGAGGTCGAGATCCGGACTCGGTGCCGAAACACTTCCTCTCGCAGCCCATCTGCCACGGCCAGATTGGCCGCATGCGCCGCAAAGGAGCCCAACGCAACCTCGTGTTCGATCGTGCGCTGCCAGCGCCTCCGCCGGCGGAGCCGCCGCCGCTCGGCAAGCTGCGCGGGCTGGAGCACAACAGACCGCACGCAGCAGCCGAGCGCCGGGCAGGTCAGACAGCCGCAGCACGCGAGGGTCGGCAATACCTCGGCACCCGGTGGGAACTCGAACGCTGTGGTAGTGCAGCAGAGCTGCAACCGCGCCGCCACCGCCATTCCGGGCGACGGCGTGCAAGCGGGCGCTGGGCAAGCCGCTGCGCTGCAGCTGGGCGCTGAGCACGCGCTCACTCGTCCCTCCCACCCGCAACCTCGGCCTCTCGCCTCGCAGAAGGGCATGCACGCGGGCGCGAGGCCGGCAAGAGCGCAGCCGCAGCCACAGCAAACGATGGCGTCGATCGGTTGGACGGTGGCGGGAGCGGGACCGGCAGTGGCTGCAGGCGGAGGTGCCGTAGCGGGAGGAGGGCTTGAAGCGGCGTGGGTTATGGGCGTTCCGGTGACCACAGGGGCGCCGATCGAGACCGACGTCGATGTAATCGGGACACCCACCGCAATGGCTGAGGTGTCCATTGCAATTGGGGGCTGCCCTTGTCAACTCCAGGCTGCGCTCTCCGGGCAAGCTCTCCCTTCTCTCTCGGGAACGCCGCTTTTTGCGAAGAAGAATCTTACAACAAAACTCCCTCGCACAACACTGGGCACGGGACTGGCGCGCACTGGCACGAACACAGGAAGAAGAATTGTGCGTAACCTGGTTTAGCCCCCGCCAACTCTATTTGATATCGAGTAATCTCGGGTAATCTCGGGTGATGATTTGATCTCGTGTAGCGAGCCTGAGCGAGCGCGCTCGCGCGTGCACTCACTCACTCACTCACTCACACACGCACGCACGCACACAACACAGTGTTAGAGTTGTTTGGTATTGCTAAAAATCTCTCTCTCGCACACACACACGCACACACACGCACACACACACACACACACACACACACACACACACACACACACACACACACACACACACACACACACACACACACACACACACACACACACACACACACACACACACACACACACACACACACACACACACACACACACACATTCTTAGTTATCTCGGGTAATCTCGGGCAATCTGGAGTAATGTTGAGTAATCTCAGGGGGTGAGCTCGCGCATGCGAGCGCGCAAACACAGGCGAAGCAAGGGCGCGACTGCGTGGCTTAATTTAATTATTCATCTTGGGCAACCTCGAGTGAAGTTGACCTCGCGTAGCGTACGATATCCCACGTCCTGACCTAATTAATTAATTAATTAATTAATTAATTGTGTATTGTATTCCACGTCGGGTGTTCGTAAGTATTCCAGGAGCGGAGCGAGGCGCGGGCGGTGCGAGGCGGCGGCGCAGGTGCGCGGCTCGATTTAATTGTTAACCTTGGGTAACCTCGAGTAATATGAGTTCGAGTAATATGAGCTGACCTCGCGTACTGTATTCCACGTCCTGACCTAATTCATTAAGTAATTAATTAATTGCGTATTGTATTCCGCTTCGGGTATTCGTAAGTATTCCAGGAGCAGAGGAAGGCGCGGGCGGCGTGGCGGAGCTGTCTCGACTCAGTGCAGTGTACCACCACCCACGCTGTAGATGGATAGGGGAACCAATAGAACACAGTAGGAAGGGGATAGGGGAAGGGGGGAGAAGCTGTGAGAGACCCCGCCCGAATGCCCGCCTGCCCTGCCCGCCTGGCCGATAAGATCTCTTCACCTTCTCATTGGTGGAGTATAGCTATAGGTACGAGGGGGGTGTGGCAAGTCTCGCGAGTCTCGCCAGGGGCGCCTACCAACCTCGCTTGCGAGGGGCGTGTGGCATGTCTGAACGGACTCGTGAGGGGCGCCTACTTACCTCGTTTCGTCGACGCGGCGCTTCGTACACACAAACACCCCGCCGCATTCGTCGCCGGCGCGCGACACGTTCCCGTCGGCCGGACTGTCCTCGCCGAGTGCGTGCCGCTGAGGCGGGACGCACTCAGGGACAGTGCCGGCGGGACGCGGCTCGAGAGGCGGCTCCCGCGGAGGCACGGCTGGCACCCGTGGCGCGGGGCTCGTCTTCGGAAAGACCAGGATCGCTCTACTGGCAAACTTCTGGCTGACACGCGCGCCCCGTCGAGCCTTCGGCGGGCGCGCTGCGGTCGCACGCCTACCCAAGTCATATGCCACGGCGTGCGATCTAGATTCAGCACTTGGGCTGGACCAACAAGCCCTTAGACGGCTACTACAGCATGCTGAGGCCCCCCAACACCACTGGCACCGCAGACACGCCGTCGCCGCCGCCCCCCTCCGCCTCGCCCTCGCCCCCGCCCCAGCCCTCGCCGCCGCCCCCCTCCGCCTCGCCCTCGCCCCCGCCCCCCTCTGCATTGCCTTCGCCGCCGCCTGGCTACCTGCCCCTCAAGTCCCCGCCGCCACACCCCCCGCTCGTCCCGATCATCGCTCCTCCCCTCTCCCCCGTCCCCCCCACCGCCCCGGACTATCCTGCCGGCGCCGCCACCAAGGAGGTCACCATATTGCTCAGGGCAAAGAGCTGTCCCGGCCTATCCGGCAAGGTCCTCGCCGGGAAGCGGCTCGCCATCCCCTTCCCCGAGGTGTCCATGAGGTGCGATGGGGTCGAAGTGGGCCAGCGCCGTCGCCTTGCTGACGGGGACGACGTCGTCGTCACCATCACCATCCTGACCACTGACTCGAACCACGACTCGGTCTTGGACTCGGCAAGGGATCTCTTTCAAAGCCAGGAGTCCGCCACCGCGATCCTCGGCGTCGCGGTACAGCGCCCCACGCGGTGTGCCGGTCCGGTGGACGGACCTAACCCACAGATTTGGTAACAGGTGTTTTCGGGTGCAAGTATAGGCCAAAGGGTTGTGGGTTGCTCATGGAAGACGAGTCTTTAGCGTAAAACGGAGGGCGTAGCCGTAATCAGCGCTATGAAATTAGCCGGGAACGTATCTTGTAAGAGGTGTGGCGAAGATGATTTTTTTCGGGGGGGTACCCAGCCTGGACTGCGATAGCATACCTCTTTTTCTTCTCGAGCTCAGCGGGCAGCGGCGGGCAGGCAACACAGCCCGTGGGCTCGCAGTCGGCCATGGCAGAGCGACGGTGGTACGGCCTATTCCTGGCCTTAATATCGGCGGCAGCCTGTCAACCGACCATGGGCGCCTCAGCCAAGCGAAAAAGGCTTCCCGCCAAGCCACTGGTGACAGTTGGGAGAGGGCGATCGGCAGGTAGCTTCTCAGAGGCCTATGTCTTGCCCAGCTGGCGCCTCGGGCGGCGGACTACACGTCAACGACGACATGTTACAGGCAGCCTCAGACCATCCGGTCGACGGTCCGGTGGAGGATCAGGCCTCTACATCACGCTCAACGCCGGACCTTGCCTCCGTGGAGGCTGTCGGCAAGGCGGTGTTGACCTGGATCCCGCTGCTGCTGGGAGAGAACACGGACGACGTCGTAGCAGCCCTCAAGGAGCCACCTACGCTCACTGGCGAGGCCGTAGCCGCTATCTACCACCACATCTTCAAGGGCAAGGCGAAGGGTCGGCGGCTAAGCTGCGACCAAAATGGCCGCGAGCGCACCCCTGGGCGCGCCTTGTACCACTGCCTGTTGGCGATGGACGCGGAGCTGCCGCCGCCGTCGGATCTGACGCCGAACGAGATGAACGCTTTCGCGGGCCGCGTCTGCAAGCTCTTCCCGCCGTACATCAGCAGCAAGAACGAGATCATGAGGTACGCCAAGAGCGGCGGCAGAACTGCCGCCGCCTCGGCTGCTACCCGCCTCGCCGCCTTCATCGAGGCTCGCGCGGCGCCGGCGGGTGAGGACCTCAAGGCGCTGCTGCCCGAGCGGCTGCGGCCGCCCGCCGACGCCGCCTCGCCCGCGACCAACGGCCAGGAGCGGCAGCGGCCAGACGAGCCTTCGCCGGGCGGCGCTGGCGTGCTGGACTTTGCGGCGGCGGCGGCGCAGGCACCGGCCGTCGATCCACACTCTCCCGCCGAGGCGACAGAGTCACCGCCGGAGGGGGGCGGCGACCCCCCCGACGGCGGCCCGCCGGCGCAGAGCGACGACTCGTCCCCCGCCGAGGGCGGGGGGCGTGTGCACGAGCTCGAGCTGGCGCGGAGGCGCGCCGTTGAGGAGCTCAAGCGGGAGAAGGAGCGGCACGCCGCCACCGAGGCGCAGCGGATCGCGGCCGTCGCCACGGTGCACGCGCAGGAGATCAAGATCATCAGCTACGAGTCGCGGCGTGAGGCGCGGGAGCACGAGCAGCGCGAGCGCGAGACCGAGTGCGCCCCGCTGCTCGGGCGCATCCTCGAACTCGAGGCCGAGGCGGCGGCGGCGGCGCAGGAGCACACCGCCGCCGTCGAGACGCTAGAGCGGCAGCAGGGCCGGCTGGTCCAGGCGGCCCTCAACGAGGAGACGAGGCTCCGTCTCAACGAGGTGAGCGAGCGGCGCCAGCGGCTGCAGGCGGAGCTGACCGAGGCGCGGAAGCTCGCGAGCACCGCGGTCAAAAAGGAGAAGAAGGCAACGGCAGAGGCGGAGGCGGAGCGGGAGCGCGCCGCCGAGGCGTTGGCGGCGAGGGAGGCGGCGCTTGCGGCTGCAGCCGCGGCGCAGAGCGCCGCGACGGGCGCGGAGGAGCTGCGGACCGCGCTGGCGTCGGTGTCGGAGCAGCTGGCGGCTGCGAAGAGCAAGATCCGGTCGCTCGAGACCAAGGCCGGCATCGCTTGGAGCAAGGCGGCCGAGCCGCCGAGCCTCGCGTCGCGCGAGGGCGCGCGGTCGCTGGAGGCGAAGCTGCAGGACGCTCTCGCCCGTATTGAGACGCTTGAGCAGGAGCTCGCCTCCCACCGCGGGCGGGGCAAGCGCGAGGCGGCCGGCCGCGGCGGCGGGACAGAGTACACGGTCTCGTTCAAGAAGCTCAAGTCGGACGGCTATCGCCTCGATCCGTACGTGCAGGACATGATGAGGCGGCTGTGCGAGTGCTGCAACATGACCTTCGAGGCCGCGGCGATGGCGAACGACCTCATCATCGCGATGCACACGCGCTCCGAGGTCACCGCCGGCATGCAGATCAACGCGACGAACGTCAAGAATGCGTACTTGCGGCTCGGCTGCCTCGATGACTTTCTAGAGAGGCAGGTGCGCCAGGCGGCGCCGGGCATCCACTACGCCATCGCGGCGGACGCTGGCAACAAGGAGGGCGGCGAGAAGCAGATGATCATGTTCTCGATGTGGGAGAACGGCAAGCCGATCCTCGTGGTTGGCTCGGCTGCCGCCCTCTCGGGCGACCAGTCAGCGAGGAACGGGAGCGCCGTCATCATGGCCGAGATTGACCGGCGCGGCTTTGCGCCACGCGGCCTTGTGCAGACGCTGTCGGACGGCGCCGAGCCGGTCGCTGGCGAGAACGGCGAGATGCAGCGGACCATCAACAGCTGCCGCGAGGGCGCGCCCGTCGGTGCTCCGGTGCAGAGTGCCGTCAAGGAGACGTGCGCGATCCACGGCAAGGCGCTTGAGGAGAAGCACGGGCTCGAGGCGGGGTACCCGGGCACGTACCTCTGCGAGCTGACGCGGCTAGTTTGGGAGTGCTTCTCGGTGCGCGGCGGCAACAGCGCGCTCTTCCGTCGGATCTGGACGGCCGAGTGCGGCCTGCCGGGCAAGGTCTACGACCTCTGCCTGGGCAGCCTGCCCGAGCCGACCGAGTCCAAATGGCAGATCCTCTACGAGGTGTGCCGCCGCCTCACCATGCTCTGCGTGAAGCACCCGGCGGTCCTCGTCGGCGGCTGGATGATCGAGGACTTCCTCAACCGCTGCCTCTCTCTCCTCCGCGGCACCGTCGACACGGCGATGCCGCAGAAGGCCGGCCAGCACGGCTGCCGCGACAAGATCGAGATCATCGCGGGCGCCGTCGGCGAGCGAGACTTTGTGGCGGCGATGTTCATGCTCGTCGACCTGTGGGAGGAGAACTTTGCATCCTTCCACAAGGCGATGCGTTCGCCCTCCGAGTTTGGCGGCTTCAAGCACGGCCACATACGGCACGAGATGGCGGTGCACTCGCTGGGCGACCTCGCCTACTACGACGCGGCGGTGGAGGACCCGAAGAAGGCGCTGCCGAGCTTCTTCAAGTTCATTGAGAGCAGCCACCGGCGCGGCTTCGCCGAGGTGATGACCGACACCAAGCGCAAGGACCTCATCAAGCGCGCCATCAAGTGCATCGAGGTGATGCGCGAGCAGCACATCAAGTGGAACGGCACGACCTGGACGCACGCGCGGCACCTTCTCGGCGCGCTCACCTCCTCCTCCTACGGCCAGCTCACCGCCGGATGGGTGCTCGAGCAGCTCGGCGAGGGGGCGGCGCTGGCCTCGGCACGCGGCGCAGGGCCGACGCCGCAGGCGCGCGACGCCGTCGGCGAGCTGCTCCGCGCAAAGCTGCTCGAGCGAGAGGCGGACGGCGAGCTGGCAGCAGAGGCGGCGGCGTGGGGGCTGACCCGTCCGGCCGTGATTGGCGAGCTGCTGACGATCGCGACGGGCGAGAAGACGTTCTCGGAGAGCGCCACGCCGCTCCTCTTCACCGAGATGACCAAGCGGCTCTTCATCGGCCTCGCGACCAACCTCTACCTCGAGTCGACCGTCTCTGTGCTCACGCTGCTCGTTAAGCGGCACCCTCAGGCCCACTCGCTCACGATCAACCACGTCTTTCGCTTCCGCATGAAGCTGGAGGACGAGCGGGCCGCGCTACAGGCAGCAGGCATGCGAGCGAGCTGCGGCGGCGCGCTGCGCGCCGCCGCTCAGTTTGAGGCGGCGAGGAAGACGCCGCTCAGGGGGCACCGCAATCTCGCGCAGCGGCAGGAGCTCGTCAGGCGCGCGCTCGCGCAGGCCCTGGGCTACGCCTATGCGCGCTTCTTCTCGCGGCCAAAGGACAGGTCGGGCGTCGCGCAGCTCGTCGCCGCCGAGCGCGCGGCGTACGACAAGGCGCAGGCGGCGCTGCCCGAGGCGAAGGTCGCCGCGCTCAAGGCGACGTGCTTCTGCGGCCCGACGGGGAAGAGGCGCAAGGCTGCGCAAACGACGCAGACCTGCCGCGGCGTGCTGCAGCCGCTGGCCGCCCCTGGCACCAAGGTGCCGGCCTCTCGCTTCAACAGGGTGAAGGCGGGCGCGAAGGAGGGCAAGAAGGCGCAGCGCGAGCGCGAGCGCGAGCGGAGAGCGCACCCGCCGAACAGGCGCAAGAAGCGTATCACCGAGCGAGGGCGGAACAAGCTCATCGAGAAGAGCGACGCGGCGCGGCGCCCAAAGCCGGCCAAGGCGAGGGCGGCGCCAACGAGGCTGCCCAGCTCTCGAAAGGCGGCGGCGGCGGCGACGCAGAAGGCGGCGGCGGCGGCGGGCTCGGACTCGGAGAGCGATGCCGAGGGCAGCGACGGCGGAGGCTCGGACTCGGACTTCTCCGACGACAACTCGGACAGCGAGGAGGAGGAGGGAGAGGAGGAGGAGGCAGCGGCGGGCGGCGACAGCGCCGAGGCTGCGTCGAGCGCCGCGCAGGGAGAGGCCTCGAGCTCGGCGGAGGCGGCAGAGGAGGCGGACATGTGCGATGACGACAGCGACGACGACGATGACGATGGGGCCGCGGCGCACGAGGCGGAGGGGGCAGCCGCCGCGGAGGAGACGGAGCAGCAGGTGAGGGCGGCGTTGGCGGCAGCGGCGAGCAGCGGCAGCGGCGCTCTCGATAGCGCCGACGCCTCGGTCGCGGCGCTGAGCGCGAGGGAGGCGGCGGAGGCCGCGGCCCGAGACGTCGCTTCTCGACTCGAGGCTGAGGCGGCCGCCGCCGCCGCTCGGGCTCAGGAGGCGCGGGCTCGGGTCGAGGCGGAGGGGCAGGTGACGCAGGCGCTCGTCGACCATTACGTGGGCGTCGGCGAGCGGCTCAAGGTGATGGTGCGCGCGTATCAGACGCGGACGGGGTGCTTGCCGACCAGGCAATCAGACATCGGCCCCGATTACGCGCGACTTTGCAACGAGTACAACTCCCTCAAGCGGAACCACGAGGGGCTGGCGCAGGCAGCCAAGCGGGCCAGGAGCGCTGGGTCGTGAGGTGTGGCCGGCAGCGGCTCGCGCGGGTGATTTTGAGTCGCGGAATCGCGGATCTCGGTCGCCGCGCGTCTCTGCGCAGAACCCTCTGGTAGCGCGGTATGGTCGGTGGTCGAGTCTGAGGGTACTGTTATGTGAATTGAGTGTTGTGTGGCGCCCGTCCGGACTCGTGGGGCTGCTGTGAGCCGCTTGGTTCAGCGTCTAAAGGCTTTAAAGGAACCTCGGCCCACCCCTACAGCTATCCCTTTGGCCTATAGCAAGCGTCACCGACACCTCGGGCGGCGGCGCGAAGAAGGACCCGCACATCGCGTTCCTTCATGGCGGTAGAGCGGACTTCCGAGGCAGGAACAGGGTGTACTACAATTTCCTCTCCTCGCCCGGGTTCGCCGTCAACGTCAAGACGGAGGAGAGCCCGTGGCCTCCTCCGCGCCGGTCCCACAACCATAGGCTCAGTCCCCCTGTCTGTATGCACGCACAGGACGCCACATTCAAGCTGCACAACTCGGAGCTGACCGTGGACGGGTCCTTCATCACTGAAGCGCACTTTGTCGTCCGCAGAGGCTATCATCCACCGAAGGCTCAAATGGCAGACCTCGGGCTGATGAGTGTGCTGAGCGACAAAGCCTCTTTCTGGGCCAAGGAGCTCGACGAGTTCAATACCGGCGCGCTGGTTGCACGTTCTCCCTGCCCTTCGGTCTCACCCACGCAGGATTAAGTCGAGCGGTGTGTCCCTCGCACAGGTTGGAAGGTGATCAACGGGACGTGCTCTGGCCGCTACTTCAAGATGGGCCTCGGCGGCTACAAGTACTGCGGCGATCTCAACATTCAGATGAGGCGAGCCACGGTCAGTCCACAGCTGCCGTTGTGCCCACTTCATGGCTGGAGTGGCGTACGCGCAGGTATTCTAGCGCGACCTTCAAGTACCGCCAAGCGCCTGTTTTTGCGAAGAAGAATTGTGGGCGCACTGGTTTAGCCCCACCCCTGTCAATACACCTCTCCTTAAAATCCCTGTGTGGTGGCGGCGTGCCGTCCTCCCATCCCTCCTTGCTGTGCCTGTTTTCTTTCTTTCTTTTCCCTGTCAATGTGCCTGTGCTAGACTGAGATGAGACCGCCAGTGGAGTTGGGAGTCCACCGTGCACCGCGCTGCTTCATTGCAATGGCGGAGACGCGCTGATAGCATTCCTGTGCACGCAGTTGGACCAGCACGGCCATCGGGTGCGTGGCGCAAAAGACCTGTTTGCGCTGTCTTCAATATCAGCGGCTACATGCGCTGCTGCGCGTACCGGTAAGGTCCACATGTTGATCACATCCATATACCTCACTAACATACAGCTGGCGAGACTTGCATCCCTTGTCTGGCCATGCTGTGCATCATCTCACCGTATGCAGCCGTATACGCCCACGGTGCTCACAGGGTCGGGCGTCACGGTGCTCGTGGCAAGCATCTCCGTCACTCTTGTGACTTGTGGGCTTGGGTGGTGTTGCCTCCGGTGCTACTGCTGGCTAGGGTGCCAATGGCGCGACGGGAGGCGGCCATTGGCGCCACTACAGCAACGATTGTTACGCCGTGGAAAAATCCGGGATTTCGTGCCCCGAACCGGCCGACACGTGGCCGCATATATGTATATATACCACGTCCGTATCGCGTATGGGCTGCACAAGCCAAACCACGCTCATCACAGCTTGCCACAGTGTGGCCCCTGGCAGGGGTAAGCCATTCTTGGACTTGGTGTACCAGCTCACAGCAGGGCCGTTTGATCACGATTGTTACACGGCGTGAAAAATCAAGTATGCCTGACATAATTTGTTTTTTGTTGTTGCCGGTGACCTCAGCCCCTGATGTGACTTTCACAGTAGCCCCGGGACGGGGGGGGGGGCGGGCCTCACCAGGGGCTCACCGGGGCCCGGCCGTCCCCGCCCCCTCCCTCACCTGCCCCACCCCGGGGCCTCACCCCACCCCGGTGCTAGCCCCGGGCTGCCCGACCTGGCCAGCCGGTTTGAACATCGCTGTCAGGGACCTCCAAGGGCTCCACCCCGGCCCCTGGCTGACTGCCAGCACCAATGCACCTGCCTGAAGCAGAGTGGGTTGCTGTAGGGAACGCATTTCACGGCTTGAGATTCGCACCGGAGGGCGGAGGGGTAGCTCGTCCCCGGGTGCGCCCTCACTGCCCCGGGGGTGGGGCCTCACCGCAGCCGGCGACGTCCCGGGGTGAGGTCTCGGGGTGAGTCCCGGGTGAGGCCCGCCCCCCCCCCCGTCCCGGGGCTACTGTGATAAGCACATGAAGCATTTCCAGGCCCCCCATCAGCCTGGGGGTGTACGGCCTACGGCATTGATGATCCGCCTCAAGCCCGGCGAGAGCTCACAGCTCTCTTCGTCCGTCCTCCTCTCGACTGCCGCTGCCGCTGATGCGTCGGCGCCCGCATCGCTGCTCCTCCTCCCTTGGGTTGTCTGTTTTCTTTCTTTCTTTTTTTCCCTGTCAGTGTGCCTGTGCTAGACTGAGATGAGACCGCCAGTGGAGTTGGGAGTCCACCGTGCACCGCGCTGCGAGCGAGCCTGTCGTGTCTCTTGTGCTTCTTGTCAGGAGCAGGAGAGCCCCACCTGTGCCCCTGTCATTCCAAAATCCTGCTCGTGCAGGTGGGGACCCTGTCATCCTCCTCTCCCCCATCCCTCGTTTGGGTTTGTCTGTTTTCTTTCTTTCTTAGCCCCATTTCAGCTTTCTTTCTTTTAGCCCCACCGACTCCGGATCGACGATCGCCACGAGCTGCTGCCCGGCGACCGGCCGACCGCCGCTCGCCTTCGACGACAGTCGTAACAATCGGCGGTGAGCGGCACCTCCTTGGCCCAGCACCGGTGTTATCACGTCTCAGCTGCTTCATTGCCATGTCCAGTTATGGCGGAGACGCGCTGATAGCATTCCTGTGCACGCAGTTGGACCAGCACGGCCATCGGGTGCGTGGCGCAAAAGACCTGTTTGCGCTGTCTTCAATATCAGCGGCTACATGCGCTGCTGCGCGTACCGGTAAGGTCCACATGTTGATCACATCCATATACCTCACTAACATACAGCTGGCGAGACTTGCATCCCTTGTCTGGCCATGCTGTGCATCATCTCACCGTATGCAGCCGTATACGCCCACGGTGCTCACAGGGTCGGGCGTCACGGTGCTCGTGGCAAGCATCTCCGTCACTCTTGTGACTTGTGGGCTTGGGTGGTGTTGCCTCCGGTGCTACTGCTGGCTAGGGTGCCAATGGCGCGACGGGAGGCGGCCATTGGCGCCACTACAGCAACGATTGTTACGCCGTGGAAAAATCCGGGATTTCGTGCCCCAGAAGTCAGCGCTGGGTCCCAGGAAGGCGAATGCGATGACGGCCTCTAGTGTGAGTTCACACTCCCAACAGATAAGCACATGAAGCATGTCGTGTCTCTTGTGCTTCTTGTCAGGAGCAGGAGAGCCCCACCTGTGCCCCTGTCCTTCCAAAATCCTGCTCGTGCAGGTGGGGACCCTGTCATCCTCCTCTCCCCCATCCCTCGTTTGGGTTTGTCTGTTTTCTTTCTTTCTTAGCCCCATTTCTGTTTTGTGGCTTTCTTTCTTTTAGCCCCACCGACTCCGGGAAATCTCGAGGGCTCTCGAGTGCTCACAGCAAGAGTTCCCTCGTAGAGTCGTCTGTTTTTTTGTGAGCGCCTTTCGGGCAGCTGGTGTACGGCTGGGGTGTACGGCCCACGGCATTGATGATCCGCCTCAAGCCCGGCGAGAGCTCACAGCTCTCTTCGTCCGTCCTCCTCTCGACTGCCGCTGCCGCTGATGCGTCGGCGCCCGCATCGCTGCTCCTCCTCTCGCCGGGAGCCGCCGCCGCCGAAGCGCCGCCGCCGTCGTTGCCGGGAGCGGGGTGGATCGAGGTCTGCCGCTGCAACCCGCAGGCGCAGCTCCGAGGCACCATCCTTCCCGCCGGCAGCTGGCTGACGGCGAGCGGCGGCGAGCTTCACCTCGTCGCGGCGCATGTGCCAGGAGGGCGAAAGCAAGAAAACGACGCGGCGGCAACGGAGCGCTCTCTCGCCAGAGACCTCGAGGAGTGGGTCGGGCTGTGCGCGCAGCGGCGAGCCCTCGCCGAGCGTGCGGCGGCGGAGGGCCAGGCTTGGGAGGCGCAGGCGGAGGCTCAGAAGCTGCCCATCGACTGGGGTGGGCTGAAACTGCACCGCGCCTGCGCCGCAGAGATCCAGGAGCACGGCCTGCAGCGTGGCGCTCCGGTCGGGCTGGAGGCGACCCTCTCGGCGCTGTGCGCGCGCCGTGCCGCCGCCACCGGGGCGCCGACTCGCGCCAAGCTGCGGCGGGAGGAGCGAGCCGCCCCGCCGCGGCGCTGGAGGGAGGTGGCGCTCGGGGGTAGCGCGCTGGAGGCTGTGGCGACCGACGCGCTCTCGTTCCCGCTGAGCGGAGCTTTGCTGGCGTACCTGGCCGGGGTCGACGGGGCGGAGACGCTGACGGTGCACATCCTCGGCCCGGAGCCCGCCGCCGAGTTGCGCTGCCGGCGCAAGTGGCTCGCCATGCTTGCGGCGCTCCCGCACGTGCGCTCCCTGCGCCTTCTCTTCTGCGGCCCTCGCGTGCCGGCCCGGCTGGACGGCGTCGCTGAGGAGCTCGTCCTGACCGAGGCCTCGGGCGGCGGAGGCGCGGGGAGCGGCGGCGGCGGGAGAGGGGCAGGGGGCAGGCTCTCGCTTGCCTTCCTCCGAGGCGACTACCATCACCGCCGCCCGGAGGCGCCGGCAAAGTTCAGTCAGGAGCAGCTGGCCATTGCCTTCCACCCGGGGCTCGCCGAGCACGCCGCGGACTGGGCGCCCTCGCTGCGGCCGCTGCTCCGTCGCGGGACGCCGGTCGGGCTGACGGCGTACCACCCTCCGGAGGCGGAGCTCGACGCGCGCACGCTCGCCGCTCTCGGCGGCGCGGCGGGGGCGGGAGGGGCGGGGCAGCTTGCGGCGGCGCCGAGGCCCAACCCGCTCGCCTCGCGCCTGCCGCATCTCGATGAGCTCTTCCCGGGGCGCACGTACGCCGCAAACGCATTCATTACGCTCGCCGCGCCGGGCAGAGGCGCTTGCGTGGCCAAGCACTAGAATGACTCAGTTCATGGCACATTTCTTAGCCCCCCGCTGGCCGGTTGCACTCGTGCGACGTAGCGGGGGGCCACGACTACGTTTACGAAAACATAAGTAGCCAAACATAAGTAGTCCTGCGAGGCAGGTGTGATATACACATGATTTAGATTCGATCGAATATAAATAAATAAATAAAACGGACACCTCAACTAGGAGATGGGTAAAAAGGAACAGGTCCCCGCCCTTGCGATCTTTGTGCAGGGTTCTTTGTGGGTGTGGTCGGCGACTAGCCGGGGTCGTCCTCCCGATGGGGGACTAGCACTAGCCGTCTTCCACATGGTCCCTCGGGTCCCTGCTGCTCCTAATCTCTTCGTACATCCTCCTGCTGATCTCCGCAACGTCCTGCTCCCTCCCTCGTCTCGCCCTGCGCGTCTGCTCCGCCTCACCGTCTTCTGCCCTGCGCCGTCTGGCGACTGGTCCTCCATAGTCGGTTGAGGTCGCCGCCCTCCTCGTGCCTCTTCCCAACGTTCCCTCGGCGGTCGATGCCGTCTGGTCCGCCTCCGCCGTCCCCGGGTCTGACCTGCCCTCGTCTGCACTAGCTTCTGTTTCGTCATCACTGGCGCCTCTCCTCTTCTTTCTCCTCTTCTTGTATGCTTTGTACATTGCGTCGATTCCTTTTCGCGTGAGCACCACCCTGAAGCTCGCCCAGCAGCGGAACCGCTCCCTAAGTCGAAGGAGCATCATCAGTCTCACCCACTTCGCTCGCTGCCCACTGTCTCCGCTCCCTCCCGCTTGAGCTGCCGTCGCGGTCCTCGTTCGTCCCACTGGCTGCTGGCCTGTCTGCACGTTGCCTCCGTTATCCCTCCTCCTCCGCGACTCCCTCAAGGCCGGGCGGGCCTCCTTCCACCCAGCGAAGAGCTTCCTCAGCCACTCGATGTGTTCCTCTCTCTTCATTATGCGCGCCGTAGCCTCATCATTGAGCTGTATCCACCTCTGCACTGCTCCCGTCGCCGCCTCGGCCACGACTTGCAAGTTCCTCGTGACCCCGGTGCCAAGGTCCCTTCGGCTCTTCTCCGAGAGGTCATCTACCAGTGCTGGCAACACCCCCCCGACTGCGGGGGCTAGTGTATCGTACCCGTCCTCGTCCAGCACCCTGTAGCGTGAGCCCTTCAGCGCAGCGACATGCGCCATCCTCAGCGTCTTCAGCGTATCCTTGGAGTCGGGTGCCGCCTGCGCTACTTTGCTGATCGCCGTCCCTGTCTGCGCTCGCGCTACTCTGAGGAACCATCTGGCCTGCTCCCTATTCCCCAGGCAGGCGCCGCTAAGCACGTGCGCCATTGTCGCTCTAGGCGGGTTCTCATCTTCCTCGGTCCATTGCTGCGCGGCTTTCCGCACGACTGGACACAGCGGGTCTCGCTTTAGTGCCGCCCTCCTCGCCGCGTCCCTCGCGGCCTTACAGACGAGGCAGCCCCTGAGTTCGCTCCTCGTGGCGGCGCCCTATGTGGCTCTTACGTACAAACCCGCACTCTTCTTTTGGTTCAGTTTCTCCCTCTCCCGGTTCCCCTCAATTCTAAAGGACCGTCGGCCGACGGCCGCGCGTTTTTACATGCTTTAGCGAAAGACTTGCGTCCCGCGACTACGCGCCAAAAAGCACGCAAGTGCCCCCAGCCTCGGTCGCTCCGGGACGGCGCAATGCCGCAGGGCCCGGCAAAGGAGTTCCTCTTCATCGGGGAGGCGATGGTCACAGAGAAAAATGGAGTCAAGGAGATCAAGGAGGGAGCCTGCGTGCTGGATCTTTGCGCCGCGACGACATACCATCCGCTTGTAGCTTTGACGGCAACCGAGGAGAAGTACTTGGCCATCTGGAGCGGAGACTCAGTCGAATACAAGCCCGGGCCGTCAAAAATGTACCCTCGCCCCGCTCTGCCCTGGCGTGCCCGAACACGTCCTCCCTCACACCGCATGTCTCTCGTTAGGTTTACCAGCCCCGACGGCATGTGCCCCTTGACTGGCAAGAAGGTCGAGCTTTGCGATAAAATCTCGCTGCCTACGGCGCAGCATTTTGTCGTCGAGTATATGGGTGCCACGCCTACCACCGTGTCCGGCCCTGCTCTGTGAGTCGCGCACACGCACCTTCCCTGCAGCTTCCACGAGCACCCTCGACCTTCAGGTTGGCACTGTAGGTACATGCCACCGGCGGGCAAGAAGGTCGCAACCTTCATGTGGACCGATCCGATGACGGGAAAGGCAAAGTCAAAGCCCTTCACCACATTCTTCTCGGGCGCGCAAACGATGAAGATCCTAGTCAAGGATCTGCCGGACCGGCTGGCGGGTGCTGTCGATGTTGAGTTCATCGTCTTTTTGTCGGTGCGACTGACGCTCGCTCCCCAGCCTGCATCCGCACCTGCGCCCCCTCTCTGTGCCTCCTCACCGTTCCCGCGCCCACGTCCGCGCCTAAAACGCCTCTCTGTTCCGCCCACCCGCACAGCTGGACAAGACTGTCCTGTTCAAGGACAAGGTCGTGCCAGATGCGATCGGGGAGCTCATCGCGTACATAAAGTCGGACGCGGAGATATGGCTGGCGAAGGGCAACTCGTTCCTTCCGGGTGTCAGCAGCAGCGGCGGCGGCTACCTGTGGAACAAGACTGGCCAAGCCGGCTCGGCATTTGGCTTCGTCGTGACGGACGTCATCACCGCATCTGTCCAGACGCCCGACTTCAACAGCATGACGCCAGAGGCACAACTGGAGCTTGCTGCGCTCGCCAAGAAGTTGAAGATCGAGACTGCGCTCTCTGGTATGCTCGCCAAGCAAGAGATCTACCTTGCGGGGGAGTACGCGCGCAGTCAAAACCAGGTCAAGGCCTACAGCGAATATGCCGCCGCGGAGATCAAGGCTAGGGCTCGAATGGCGGCTTTGGCGAAAGGATCGGGCGGCTCAGATACCAACTACCACAAGATAGTGAGCATTGGGCCTCCGATGCTCAACTTTGTTGCGGCAACAAAGACGTCGGGGAGCACCTGGGCCACACTCAGCGCAGCGATTACGGCTGGGGATCCTAGCATGGCTCCGGCTTCATAGTATCATGCCTCTTCTCGCCGCGCACTTCGACGCACTTTCGAGTACTCTTTCCACCACTTTTATTTAGCGAGACACGAGCTGAGGTACATATGTTGGTTTGATGTATTGTCATTCAGACAGAACTGGCACCGTAGAGAGGCTCCCCCGGCCAAGGGCCAAGAGCTCTGCATACATCCCCACGAGTATTTACTGCGATTTTGCGAATTTCATCATTATTGGCGCGCTCGCCGGCCGGGCCGCGGCAGCATCGATCAAACTCCTGCCCCCTCGCCCTCCCTCATCCATTGGCAGTAGCGTCGCTCACGCGGCATGCCGGACCGCAAGCGGAGGTCTCTCAAGTTCATCCACATCACCAAAACGGGTGGCACGACAATCGAGAACCTCTTCAAGCAACACGGTCGTGACCTTTATTGCACGCATTCCACTGTGCACACACCCACAGACCTCGTCCGCCTCAGCACGTCGCTCTGGGTGCTCAGAACAGCCTTGCCTGTGATACAGGGCATGCAGTTGGACGGTTCCACAGCGAGTACGGGAGATGGCACGAGCCTTTTGGCGACAAGCCCACGAGCCTTCGCACCAAGCACGACTGGTTCACCGTCGTGCGCGACCCGTATGAGCGAGTTCTGTCCGAGTTCCATTGCAAATACGCCGGGTATGGCGGGAGCCTTTTGCAATCCGGGCTGCACGGAGCATTTATGGCCGGTATGGCAATGCTCGAGTCGTCTGGGCAGGGTGGACTGACAGTGGGGGGCGCCAACCGATTCATCCGTCGCCAGATCAAGCATCGAGGGAAAGGGCTAGACTGGCACTACATGCCGCAGTATGTCTATCTGACTGCAGCATCCGGTGTGCGCCTGCGTGTCATCCGTTTCGAGCACCTCCGGGAGGAGTTGAACCGGCTGCTTGCCGAGTACGGGCTGCCCTTCCAGCTGGGCGGCAGGCGCGACAACGCCGCATTGGGACAGAAGCGCTTGACCGTCGAGGATCTGGATGCAGAGACGATCGCTCTCATCAACCACGTCTACCGCCGCGACTTTGAGCTCCTCGGCTACCCACTCCGTGCCCCCAAGCTGAGCCGACCCGCCGCCCCAGCCGATGCGCCCAGCCGAGCCATCGCACGCAGTCTCGCCAAGACTGTCAGCGACCTCAACGGGCGGAACGAGGTGTGCGAGATGCTCAAGCGCCTCATCGACGAGCAAGACACTGACGCGAGGCGTGAGGTCATCCGGAGATCCACAAGTTTTAGGGCATAGAAAGAAAGACTGAGAAGAGCGACGGGCAGAGACGCCGGCGGCTGCCTCGGGCGTCGGGGACGCCGCGCGGGGGGGGTACTGTAAGGTAAGGTAAACGAGGAGCTCCGAGGTGGTGGGGCGCGGGGGGCCCGGGCAGAGAGAGCCTGAGAGAGCGCTCGTGCGTGTCGTGACAGAGAGGATATCGTAGACCGTAAGGCTTACTGCATTCGTTCGAGTGATCACCTTTTCACAAAACTGCTTCGTGCTTCGAGACGTCCACAACCTTCCCGGGATTCAGGATCCCGAGCGGGTCCAAACTCCGCTTCACCGTCCTCATCATCTCCACCGCGCCCTCTCCAAACTCGCGCGCCAGGTACTGCTTCTTCCCCACCCCCACGCCGTGCTCTCCCGTGCAGGAGCCGCCGGCGGCGAGGGTGCGGCGGATCAGGCGGTCATTGAGCTGGCTCAGCCGCTCGACGTAGTCGGGCGGGTCCTCGTCGCGCAGCAGCAGGATGCAGTGGAAGTTTCCGTCGCCCGCGTGGCCAAAGATGGGCCCAACCACCCCCGCCTCCGCCACATCGGCCGCCGTCTCGCCCATCACCTCCGCCAGGCGAGAGAGCGGCACGACCGCATCCGTCACCACGCCGCGGCTCCCTGGGCGCAGCGCCAGCGACGCGTAGTAGGTGGCGTGGCGGGCGGCCCACAGCCTCCTGCGCTCGCTCTCCGACGTGGCCCACTGGAACTCGCCCCCGCCGGAGTCGGCGCAGCACTCGCGAGCCACGGCCGCGGCCGCCTCGACGGCCGCCTCGCTCACACCCTCCACCTCGAGGAAGAGCGTCGGCGCCTCCTGCAGGTCGGCAACTTCGGTGGAGTACTTGTTGAAGGCGGCGATTGCTGACGCGTCGAGCAGCTCGCTTCGAGACACCGGCACCCCGCACTGCAGCAGGCCCGCGACCGCCCTCGCGGCATCCGAGAGGGTCGGGAAGGAGCAAGTCGCGGCGGAGACTGCGGCCGGGAGAGGATACAGCTTCAGCTGCACCTCGGTGAGCACAGCGAGCGTGCCCTCGCTCCCGACGAGCAGCCGAGTGAGGTCGTACCCGGCGCTCGACTTGCGGGCCCGCCCACCGGTGCGCACAACCTCACCCGAGGCCAGCACCGCCGTCAGGCCGAGGCAGTTCTCGCGCATCGTGCCGTACTTGACCGCGGTGGTGCCAGAGGCGCCGCAAGCGGCCATCCCTCCGAGGGAGGCGTCGGCTCCCGGGTCGACAGGGAAGGTGAGGCCGGTGTCTCGCAGGTGGTCGTTCAGGCTCTTCCGAGTTATGCCCGCCTGCACCCGGCAATCGAGGTCCTCGGGGTTCACCTCGAGCACAGCGTTCATCTCCGACAGGTCGAGGCAGACGCCGCCTTGCACCGCCTGGATGTGGCCTTCGAGGCTCGTGCCGGCGCCGAACGAGATGAGCGGCGTGCGGGTCTCGGCGCACACGCGCACCACCGCCTGCACCTCCTCAGTCGAGTGAGCGTAAACAACAGCCGAGGGAGGTACTGACCGGTGGTGCGACTCATCGTCGCCGTGCCGGTCGCAGATGGAGGCGTTAGTGGTGACGCGGTGCGCTGCACGCTCGAGGCGCGTGAGAAGGGCGTCGTCGACGGCGGCGGCGAACGGAGGGACGGAGGAGAAGGCACGGCGGGCGAGGCGCATTATCATAGTCTTCAGAATTTTCGAGAAATCGACGCCGCGGGCGTTCGCGGCGCTTCGGTGCTCGGGCGCGCGCTCGCCATCGTGGTCGTTCAGGGCGGGTCGCACACGCACGCACGCACGCACGCACACACACACACACACACACACACACACACACACACACACACACACACACACACACACACACACACACACACACACACACACACACACACACACACACACACACACACACACACACACACACACACACACACACACACACACACACACACACACAGCCCCTTCCCCTTCCCCCTCCAGGACGAGGGCATGCGTAGGCCGCACCTCTAGCGAAGCCCACAGAGTGGGAGACTCCTATCACCGCCCCTGCCACCCTCGTCGTGTGTGTGCCTCGGCCGCCCCTGTCAGTGTGCCCGTGATAGTCTGGTGATAGTGTTAGTGAGAGACTGCCAGTGAGAAGCCGGAGGAAGGTCGCTAGTCGAGAGAGATCGCCAGTGGAAAAGGAGTCCACCGTGCTGCGAGCCTGTCGCTGTCCCTTGTCAGGAGCAGGAGAACTAGGAGAGCGCAACCAGGAGGAGGCCCGCGCCTGCCCCCGTGCCGCCGGGTGCAACTTTGTCCTATACGAGAGGGGAATCCCTGGGACCCTGTCGTCTGGGTGAACCCTGCCCAGCCCCCCTCCGTGTCGCGATGCGCTCCCCACTCCCGTTCCCCTGTGTCCCTGATCGTCCTTCCAAGATCCTGCTCGTGCAGGTGGGGACCCTGTCCTCGTCCCAAGGTCCCATCCCTCGTTTGGATTGTCTGTTTTCTTTCTTTCTTTTTTTGGACAGGAGGGAGAACGACGAGAGTGGGACGACCGCGAGGTGGCATGAAGGTTGCAGCGAGAATCGGCGAGGGACTGCGAAGGGAGATAGAAAGAGGCAGACGCCCAAGGGTTAGGGTGGGCGACGGCTAGCACCACACTCCTCTCCTTAAAATCCCTGTGTGGTGGCGGCGTGCCGTCCTCCCATCCCTCCCTTGGGGTGTCTGTTTTCTTTCTTTCTTTGGGCTCGCGCGCACTGGCACTAACACACAAGTACACCACGGGAGCCGCCTAAGCGACTCCTGCGAGGACGGCCAGGCACTTAGCTTCGTGCACTCCAGCACTCGACCGCCCTCGCCGCAGGCAAGCTCATTCATTCATTGACGAACGACTTGCTCTCTGCGATGGCCGTGTGAAGAACGACTGAGATAAGATCACTCTCTCTCTCTCTCTCCTCCAAGAACACAACTGGCCACGAAAGAATAAAATCTCGAACTTTCCGCTCGTACGCACACCGCTCACCGTGATGGATATGTGTGTGTGTGCGGGGGGAGGGGGCAATAACGGGAGATATAAATAAATAAATAAAACGGGCACGCCAAACGAGGGGTGGGAGAAGGACAGGGTCCCCACCTGCACGAGCAGGATCTTGTAAGGACGATCAGTGACACAGGGTGAGAATACTGTCCCGTTTTGCTGTTCACAGCTAGGGACGGCCTCTGCGGCAAAGTCAAATCACCCCCACCACCACCTCCCACGGCAAACCTTCGGCTCCCGCTCAGAGGCTCGCCGCGCCCGTGCGGCGCGCCGAGGCGGCGCCGAGGCCGGCGCCTTGCACCCGGCCCGCGGCCGGCACCGCCTCGCCCCACAACTGACCGCCCTGCGGCCCCTGCGCAGGCGTACCACAGGCGTCGCTCAAAAAGCGACGCCGGGTGTGGGCTGCTCCCTTGACCCGTCACCCGCCGCGCCCTCGCCCGGCCGCCTCACCGCTCACGGAGCGTGCTCGCCGCCGCCGCCGCGCGTCCCGCGCCGCCACGCATGCCCCTTGCCCTGACGCGCGCTCTGTGCAGCGGCGCAGAGCGCGCGTCCCTGGCACAGACGGAGCAGCGGCCGCGCCAGCGGTCGCTGCTCCGCCCCCCCGTCGCGCGCGCCGCGCGCGCGCTGCCGCCGCCGCCGCCGCCGCCGCCCCCTCCTCGCCGTCTTCCCCACCCTACCCTCTGTTGCGCGCGCCGCGCAGCCGCGCTGCGCGCCCCCGCCCCCGCCCCCGTCCCCGCTCCCAAGCGCCCCTTCCCCGGTAGGTGTGCGTAGAAAGTAGAACCAATCGAGAGGTGGCAGAAGCCGCCGTGTGTGACACATATTGCGGCACGTGAGAGTGAGACAGAGCCCCGGCAGCGGCCAGCGCGCGCGCGCAGCGGCCAGCGCAACAGGCGTTTCAAACAGCAAACGGGACGGCCTGCGCAGCCTCTAACTATAAATAAATAAATACAACGGACACGCCAAACGAGGGGTGGGAGAAGGACAGGGTCCCCACCTGCACAAGCAGGATCTTGTAGGACGATCAGGGACACAGGGGAACGGGAGCGGGGAGCGCATCGCGACACGGAGGGGGGCTGGGCAGGGGGTTCACCCTCACGACAGGAATCCCATCTCTCGTATAGGACAGGTTGCACCCGGCGGCACGGGGGCAAGCGCGGGCCTCCTACTGGTTGCGCTCTCCTAGTTCTCCTGCTCCTGACAAGGGACAGCGACAGGCTCGCAGCACGGTGGACTCCCTATCACACAGGGTGAGATAAAAACGTCGGAGAGGCCGCAGATTTCTTTAATTCCGCCATGCGCTTTTTGGGGTCGCTCTTCTTCAGCTTCGCCGCCGGCGTGCGGATCGCTTCCCCTCCCCTTTTCGCTGCCACCGCTGTCGCCTGTCGGAGACGAGCGCTGCCGCGGGCCGTCGAGGCGGTTCCGGGCGAGAGCTGCACTGGCGAGAAGGTGGTCGTCGTCGGTGCGACTGGATACATCGGCAAGGCCGTGGTGCGCGAGTCGGTGCGGCGCGGCTACGCGACGACGGCGGTGGTGCGCGACGCCGCCAAGGCGGCGGGCGAGCCCAAGTTTGAGGGCGCGCGCATCGCCACTGCTGACGTGTGCGACCCGCCGGCGCTCGGCGCGGCGGGCTCGCCATTTGAGAAGGGCGCCGTCGACGTGGTGATCAGCTGCCTGGCGTCGCGCTCGGGATCGAAGAAGGACTCGTTCGCGATCGACTACCAGGCCACGCTCAACTGCCTCGACGCCGCCCGCGCCGCCGGCGCCCGCCACTTTGTGCTGCTGTCGGCGTTTTGCGTCAAGTCTGCCGAGAGGAAGGACCCATACGCACTGCAGTTCCAGTACGCGAAGATGGAGTTCGAGGCCAAGCTGCGCGAGCAGACGGAGATGACGTACTCCATCGTCCGGCCGACCGCCTTCTTCAAGTCGGTCTCCGGCCAGCTCGAGGTCGTCAACAGCGGTGCGCGACACGCAGCGCTCGGCCGCTGAGCAGCCGCGCCTCGTGCGAGCCGCGTGCTCTCTCCCACCTCCGACCCCACCTCGGCAGGGGCGCCCTTTGTGTACTTTGACCTCGGCGAGGGCCGCTGCGCCACCTGTGCGCAGCCCGAGACCTCCGGGAGGGCGGCCCCTCGCCCGGCAGCTTGCGTCGAGCTGTCTCTCCTCCCGTCCTGCCTCTCCCGTCCCTCCCCGCAGGCAACCCGATCTCGGAGGCGGACCTCGCCGCCGCACTCGTCGACACGGTCGCCGACAAGAGCAAGGAGAACGCGCTGTGGAACCTGGGCGGGCCGGACGACGGCTTGTCGATGAAGCAGCAGGGCGAGATGGTGGCGGAGGTGCTGGGTAAGGAGGAGGCAAAGCTCCTCGCCGTGCCGATCGGCCTCTTCGACGTCATCATCGGAGGGCTGCAGGGCGGCGCAGACCTCGCGCTCAGGGTGCGGCCCGGGCCCGCACCCCCGCCAGCTCACTCTCACGACACCGCCATGCCACACCGCCATGCCACACCGCCATGCCACACCGCCATGCCCCTCCGCGAGCACCTCATGCACACCTCAGACAGACATCCGAGACAGACACCTCGCCCGGGCAGGTGGCACAGGCGCCTCCTCCCGACACCTCCTCCCCCCTCCCCCTCCCAGGCGAGCCGCTTCGACGCGTGGCCCGAGGGGGCGCCCGAGTGGCTAGTCAAGGGCCTGGCCAGCGGCCTCGCCGGCCTCGCCCAGTCGCTCGAGGACTCGGCCGAGTTTGGGCGCATCGGCCGCTACTACGCTGTCGAGGACATGCTCACCACCGACCCGGCGGACAAGTACGGCAGGACGACGCTGCGCCAGCACTACGAGCGCATCGCCGTCGAGGGGCAGGAGTACGACCCGTACACGACGATGTTCGCGCCCAACAAGTGACGCCGCGTCTGAGCGTTGTGCCGGCAGTGTCTCAGTGTCGGTGTGCGCAGGGGGCGTGAACACGCCTCGCCGCTGCCAACTGTCGACGCGAACTCTCCGCAGAAGAAGCATGTTTGTGTGCGGTGCACATGAGAGTGTCTTGAGCGTTCGCAGAGACATGTTGTCGACTCAATGCATACCGCCAGCATCGACCGCTCTCTGGTCCAGTGCTCCGTCGGCTCTGCTCTCTCCCCTCCGGCTCGCGCCTCTTATTTTGGAGCATAACCGAAAGAGACGCGACAGGCGTCCGTGTCTGCAGTACTGCAGACAGCTTCCACAGACTGAACTGTGCCGCACGCAGCTGCGAGAGAACAGAGATAGGCGTCCGCGTGTGTCGCGTGTGTGTCGGCCGCCGCGGCGCCGCGTCGGCAGCTCTCCAGGGTCGACGCGCGAGACCCGAGAGGCTCGTTCGCTTCCCCCGAGACCCTCACCCAGCGCGCTCATGATTCTAGACGGCCGCAAAAAAAACGGCCAGTTACTTTAACGGGGGAGTCGGGAGAGAGATGAGACGGTGCACCGGTGCCCGCGCGGCCAGGCCTCGTGATGCCGCTCGGTGCTTCACACAAAGCACAAACACACATGATGATTAAAAGTGACGCGGCTGCATTAAACCCAGGAATGATCCCCAAGATAAGTACATGAAGAGAATGTATGTGAGCGGCGGGCCCCACGTACGCCACCGCGTTCCCGTCGGCGGCTCGGTTGCAGTCGGCTGCTTTCGCGGCCGCCAAATTGGATCCCGTTCCGAAGCTCCGCCCTTGCTGCTCTCCCACTCTCGCGTGGCGGTCGTGCTCGACAGAATCTCGTGCGCCCGCACCAAACGCTGGAAGGCAAGCCCAGCGTCAGCAGAAGGATTGACGTCGGGGTGAAGAAGGCGTGCTTGGCGCCGAAACGCGGCCTTAAGGTCGGCGGGGGTTGCCGCAGTACCAACACCGAGGATGGCTCGCAGGTCTTCTCCCTGCCTGAGGCACGCAGCTTCCGCCGCAACCCAGAGCGAGACAATCATGCGATCGGCGCTTTCACGCTTCAACTATAGCAGACCTTGCGCGCACGCGCGCCAAATTTGTTTTTCTGTCTGCAACAACAGCCCGAGGGGTGAAATATCTTTGTTGTCTCTGTAATGAAGGGCCCGCCGCTCCGCCTACGCCGGCGATGACCCTCTCGGTAGAGCGACATCGCGAGCACCGGGCAGAGAAGGACGCAGAAGCGGTTGGATGGAGAGGCAGCCGGCGCACGAGGAGAGGCAGCCGATGGAGCCGACGAGGTGAGTAGACACGAGTTTACCATTCTGCCCGGGGGGGGGGGGGGGCGCAAAGCCCTCCCCACCACTGCTACTCTGTACTGCATGCAACTCAGCAGTGGTCGCAAGCGTCGCAAAGGGCAGGGAGGCAGCCTCGCGCGCTGTCGAACGCCCCCCCGGCCCAGACAGAGGCATCACAATCATGCTCTGGCCAGCGTCTGGTGGGTCGGCATTGCGCAACACACGCCGCAATCAGCCTGAGAGCAGATGATGGGGTGGGCGCGGGTGGACGAGAGTGGAGCCGAGTTGGGTGGGAGCGGGAGCACGCACGTGCAGCGGTGCCGAGAGTGGGTTGAGATGGCACCGCCTGCGGCCGCCCGGGCGGCGACGGCTTGCGCAGGTATGTTTTGTTCATGTCCTTATCCGCCGCCGCTTGGCTGCAGCAGCCAATGACGCCGCCCGCCTTTGCGAAGGGGCATCTGGACGCGCTTGGCGGTTGACGCCGGCCCGCCACTGCGCCTCGTGCGCGTCCACCTCCGTCGAGGTCGACGCGTCGAGATCGGCGCGCATCACCGAGATGCCAGAGCCCGCCTTCGCCGACATGATTCCCCGCCGGAGAGCTCGGTGAGTGGTGCCGTCGCCCGAAACGGAAATCCGGACACGGGAAAATATATATGTAGGAAGTGGAACCAGAAGATTGGGGGGGGGGGGGGGGTACGAGTTGGCGGGACGAGGGCGGCGAATTGCGTGGTACTGCGTTCGCTGCCGCTGGCTGCACCTGGCTGCCGCCGGCTGCCGCTGGTTGCTGGGCGCCCGCCGCAAATGGAAGACGAGGACTACGTGGTGGCGGCGGCCGCGGGGGCCGCTGGCACACGAGGTGCTCGCCGCCTCCGCCGCGACGCGGTGAGGCACAGAGCATGGAGAGCCGAGCGCATCGGCGCATTGGGCCATCGCGTTGCTGTCAGGGCCTCGGCGACGGAGAGCGGGGCCGAGGAGGACGAGGCCGGGGCGGCGTTCAAGTGGAAGTGGAACATAGACGGAGGGGAGCTCTTCGAGGAATGCCTCCGCAGGGCCAAGCTGGAGGGGCATCTGCCCGATCTCATGCGCGGCTGCCCTTTCAGCGGGCAGACGGCCCTGACGCGGAGCATGCTGCGCGCGCTGACTCTTCCTTACGTGACACGGGCTCTCAACGGCGACTTTCCAGGATCAGACCTGAAGGCAGCGGAGGAGGCGCACATCGCCAGTCTGGACGCGTATTGCCGCAAGCATTGGGCTCCGACGGGGCAGGTGGCAAATGGCCGATGGCCGGGCGGTGCGCCGCTCTGGTGGCATACAAGGGCCAGCCTGGACGACGGGGAGTGGGTGCCGCGCGTGCCGGCTTGGCAGTGCGCCGTGTGCGGGGAGGAAGCCTTCCCGTTTGAAGAGTGCGGGCGCTGCCGGCCTGCCCGCACAGCGCCAGTGCAGCACGGAGTGCCAGCGAGCACACAGGGAAGGGTGTGATTCGGGCGGCTGCTGAGGCGGCTCCGAGGCGAGGCTCCGCCTCCAAGGTGGCCGCCTCAAAAGGCGAGCAGCCTGCCCATCGGCGCACGAGGTCGGTTGGTGTCATCGGTACCGGTGCTGGAGCTGGTGCCGGTTCGTGTGATGGTGCGAGTGCGCCGCGTCGTCGCGCTTGGTGTCGTCAGGCGTTGTGAGGGAAAAGGTTTGGGTGTACGAGTAGTTGTAGATCCCTGGCGTGGACGGTTTTTTTCGCGGTATCCGCGGCGGGATATGGCGGGATATGGCGGGGGACGATATGGCGGGATACCGGGAGATACCGGGAGATACCGGGATATACCGGGAGATACGAGATACGGGCGGATACGGGCGGATACGGGCAGATACGGGGAGATGCGATGAGATGCAAGGAGATACGGGGAGATACGGTCAGATATTGCAGAGATACATCAAGATACCGCAAAAAACCGTCCACAGAGTGGTAGTTGTTTGGCGTTTTCTTACCACGCGGCCTCAGCGGAGCTGGGAATAGGACCGCCGCAAGCGGCGTGGCGTGGAGCGGTTGCGCATCCCTCCGGGGGCCCCTCTGCGCCGGGGAGGCGTTGTTGGAGGCTAGGACGCAAGCGTCCGTCGCCCTTTTCAAACTCGGGGCCCACTCCGCTACGCTCCGACCCGAATTTGGAGGGCCTAAAAGTTTAAGGTGTTGCTGCGCAAAAGGGGTCGGACACAGGGCGCAGCTCATGCTAAGAGCCAGAAGGGGAGCTAGAGAGAACGACTACACTGTCCCGTTTATTGCGTATACACCAACACCACAAAACTCAAAAGCTCTCTCTCTGTCCTCAGACACTCAGGGGGTCCACAACTACCGTGTCCCTCGACTAAGGTAAGATTGTATCTTCAAAGGGAGGAGGAGATGGGGGAGGGGAGTTGCCGCGGTACGATAGCGGACCCGCCGGCGGGCCGGAGGGCCGTGGCCGGTGGGCCCCGGGGGGGGCTTGGAGTCAGTTGTCGGAGGAGGCGAGAGATGAGCTGACGCGGCCCCTGCGAGTGGAGTCGGGACGTACGAGCTCACCGGGGGAAGGCCCGTCGCAGTGGCAACCGGACCACCGCGACCTTCGACAGGGAGGGCCACGCCTCCCCGAGCCTGGAGAGGAGCCGGCGGAGGAGGAGGGCGAGCCGAGAACGATAGAGAGGCCGCGGGTGCGGGCGCGATTCGCCGACCAGGGAGAGCCGGCCCGACCTCCCGTGGAGGGGTGGCGACGAGACACAATGCCGCCACTCCCGCCCGGGGAGGCCCCACCCGGGCTGTCGGCTCCCTCGGGGCCAATGGGGCTAGCCGACGGAGGTGGGGCGGAGGGACCGCCCCCGAGGAAGAGACACCAGAAACGACTGCAAAGGCAGTGGGGCGACGCCCGAAAGGCGAGCAAGAGACCGAACCAGACTGAGGATTCACCCTGAAGGGTGGGGGACGAGGCCGGGCAGTGTACACGTTAGACAGTCGTGTGTGTACGTGACGGGTGGTGTCGTAGTGTCCGTGTCCACTAGCTCCGAGTAGAGGGGGCGTTCTGCAGTTTACCCGGAAAAACCCAGGTATTAAGGTAAATTTTCCTGCGAGGTCCGTGCGGAGTGCCCTTTGAAAAGAGTTGTTTGTGAGGCCACACGCGAGATCGCTGTTGTGCGATTTTTTTCCGCTTTGCGTGCGGGACTTCTTTCTTCCACGACACCGACTGGCGACACAACAACGGGACCACTGTACGCTTTGGGAGTGCCTGGCCAGGGCCCGGCATGGTTCCAGCTCTCATGAGCCTCTTTCCGCTAGCGAGCCTCGTTCCGGTAGCGAGGCCACGGTGCCTCGTTCCGGAACGCCGAGCAGGCGCAGGCCACGGTGGGGCGCGCCTCTCTGAAGCAGAGGGCGAGCCGCGCACGGGGCGCGTGGAGAGCGCTGCCTCTATCGCTGCAGCGCAGATGCGTGCCAACGTGCGGTCGTACAACGCGGAAGAGGAGAAAGCTCTCCGCGTCTGCCGGATCGAGTTTGCGCCCTATCCGTCGGGCAAATACAACAAGTTGGAGGGAGAGGACGGGCCGGGCAGAGTCGCGGCCTATGAACAGTGCCGCAAGGACCTGCCTGCGCTCTCGTCCTGGTCGGACGACGAGATCGAGGCGACCTTCACGTACATGCAGTCCACGCCCTCCGAACTGCTCTTCAACTCGCCGATAGGCCCTTTCCTGGTGTTGTCCGGCCTCTCTATATGGCGAGACGGCATGGCGACCTGGGGCATCCCGCCCTGCAAGACGTACCTAGATCTCTGCGAAGCCCTCCCTACATTCCAGCTCAACGTGATGGGAAGCTGAGCGAAGGACACCAGGTAAAAGGCCTGACAGTGTGTGTATCCGCAATCACACAGGTGGCGGAGGATGTACCCCGGGCTACCCGTAGTACGACGATGACGGGAGATCGGAATTATCTTTTGTACCGGAATCATAATCGCGATACAGATCGGAGATCGGATGTATTCATATTTTCATTGTGGACGATGCGTAAGACTATAATCTGAAACACTCAAAATACAATTACCCCTCGTTCACTTTTGAGTCTTGACCCTCCCTCACCCTGCCCTCTGGCGCCAAGTGTTCTAGCGCTCCCCTAGAGTGTTCAGGACCACTCTAGTGGGTATGAGGGTGTTGGCCTGGCTGCTGGTGCAAACACAGAGCGATAGGGTGGCCCATGGAGGCCGCCGTCACCAAGGGTTAAACACCCACGGGGAGGCCCCCACGAGCGCTTGCCTCGACGCCTCACCCTCCCTTCCACCGCAAGTGTTTCAGAGCACCCTGAGGCATCTGGGGCTACTCTAGGGAGCATTGGTGTGTGTAATTTGATGCTGTTGAGTTCACACAGAGGTAAGGTGGCTCAAGAAGAAGCCACCCGCCCGAGCCGAGAAAGCTCCGGGCCAGCGGCCCTCGGTGCTCTGACAGCTCTCTCGGGCTGCGCGGACACACAATCATCCAGAGACCGGAGGGAGCATGCTGTCACAATAGCCGACATGGTCCCAGCCTCCCTCTTCCACAGGCTTCCTGCACTTCACACAGAGATTGACCTTGCACGCGACGCAGCCCAAGGCCGGCCGCTGCGCGCTGCGGGACTCGCGCGCCGCCAGGCAGCACCGTCGTGCGTGTCCGGGCCCGACGCGACGATGAAACGGCTGTGAAAATCACAGACGTTGCTCCAAAAAAAATTAGATGGACAATTGCATGACGCTCTGCGCCACTGCCACTCACTCAGCACATGCACACTCATCACTCTTGTCGGCAGTGGGGAGGGCAGTGGTGGTTTGTCTGTCCCGATTGAGCGGTGAGTGAGGGTGAGTGAGGTCTGGAGAGGTCACGTGGGTGGGCTACGCCCTCTGAGTGCGGGTGTAGAATGGAAGGCTCAGATTCAGCACACAACCGCAGCTGTGGCCGCCGCCAGGCGCGCCACAGTCGCCATGGCGGTACGGGTTGAGCAGAGGTCCGTCAGCCGGCCAGCGCAGCCAGCACAAAGCCCGAGACCCACCATTCTGAGAGGACACGATGGGACGGTTGCGCCTGCAGCCGCTCTCGTTTTTGCCGGGGAGAGTAAGCTGCGTAGTACCACAATTCGCCAGGGTTTAGGCCGAGGACACAGCTCAGCAGCCGCAAACCAGAAGCACAATGCTGCGCAACACCAATGCCTGGCTGTGGCCGGTGTGGCAGCCACCGTCGAGCGAGCCGTTAATAATCCCTGTACCCACCGTAGCCAGGGCGTTAGGCGACACTCATAATTCATCGCAGCGGCCTGCTGTGTCAAGCATCCAACTTCCAACCCGCCGTCGACGCTCGCTCGGCTGGGTCATCGGCGAGGAGTGCCGCCGATGCAAAAGTGGGTGGATGCAACAGCTCGTCGAGCTTGCCAGGGCTACCGCACACCCAGGCATAATCACAGACCGCGACAGGGACCCGTGGAAAGGGCTGGAGGCACGCTGCGGGCTCGCACAGTGTCCGCGCGCAACAAACTTTCTCTAAGTGAACGCGGGTTACAAAAAAACTAAAAGTAAAAAAGGCGGTTTAGTATAGAGCTAGAGGAGGTACACAGGGTACATATAGAGACCTACAGACTCTCTACAGCACATACACTCACACACACGCAGAGCAGTTGAGACACACTTGACGCACACACGCTCCGCCGAGCCGCGGGGCCCTACTGGCCTCCGGCGAGGAGGTCCCCCGAGCGAAACGAAGAGTTTTCAAAGGAGGTGCGGTACGCGCGAGACGCCTCGGCAAGGATCCAGTCGAGCTGGTAGGCCTGCGCGCCAGGCGACGTGTCGCCGGCCATGGATGCGTCCACCTTGATGCACCGCTCGAGCGGCAGCTCCGAGGCGAGCGGGCTGTAGTGCCGCTGGAGGCGCGAGGCGCGCACCATCGTGGCGATCATGAGCCCGAAGAGGACGGTTCCGCTGTACCAGCACGAGTTGAGCACGTGGATCGCGACGAGCACCAGCTGCGCCGTGAGCAGCGCGAAGGTCTCGAGCCGCATCGCCACCGGCCAGTACGCGCCGCCAGAGTCGAAGTCGGCGCCGAGGTCGTGCAGGTAGACGCGCCGCACGTTGAAGGACCAGGCGCGCGAGACGGCGTACAGCCACGCGATCGTCACGAGCGTGATGAGCGGCGCGATGGTGGCGAAGAGGAAGGCGGCGGAGAGGACCATCAGCGCGCGCGCGTAGATGCTCGGGTAGTAGAGCCGCTGCAGCGCGGAGAGCGCCTTTCCGCTCAGCGCCTTGCCGCGCGCCCCGCACAGCCTGGCGACCCCCACGACCGAGAGGGGAAGGACCTGCTCGCAGCAGCTGGCGTGGAGGCGGTTGGCCCGGGGAGGGGAGGGGCGAGGGGAAGGGGCGACGCACGAGGTGCGAGGGGAGGGGGGTGAGTCGCCTGCAGGATGTCGAGCGCCGGGACGTAGAAGAGGAGCTCGAGCACGAGGTAGTTTACCCAAAAGGTGGCCTGCAGGGGGACGCGCCGCGGGCGTGTCACGGGCGTGTCACGGTCGTGTCGCGCAGCGGCGTGCTGAGGCGGCTCAGCCCAAGACGAGCCTGCGCCGGCACGGAGCGGCCGAGCAGCGCGAGCAGCGTGCAGTAGCCGCCGCTGAGGATGAGCTTGGCGGTCTCGAAGAGAGACCCCACCACGCACGATCCGAGCAGCACCAGCACCTGGCCGAGCGGGGGCGCGTCTCGGAAGGTCGAGGCACCCTTTTCGAAGAGGGTCTATCGCGTGGAGGAGCGACTAGGACGCGTCTTGGAAGCGTCTAGGAAACGACTAAGAGGGCGCGTCTGGAGAGTGCCAAGCGCCTGGTTGAAGAAGAACATCTTGTGCAGCGTCGACGTGCCCGCCGCGGCGCCGCTCTCGCGCCTAGCAGGTTGAGAAGGAGGTTGGCCGCCCTGATGAGGGGCTCCTTCTCGGGCGCCCGCCGCGGCGCTCTCGCGCCGCTGCAGCCGCGAGAGGGCGGGCAGCAGGCCCGAGTACAGCGTGAGCATCTGCAGCACGGTGAGGACGAGGACAGGCATCCAGCCCTCGAGCGTGGCGCGCGTGGCGGGCGAGAGGTTGTGGATCATACCCGCCGCGCCCTTGAGGTGCGCCTCCTGCAGCATCTTTGTGATCGAGTCGAGGGAAGCGAGCGACTGCACGAGCGCGACCGGCACGTTCCACAGCGCGAACAGCAGCAGCGTCCCCGACCACGCGCACACGACGACCGGCCGCGGCGTGACGAGCGACGACCAGAGCGCGTCCTCTGGCGCGGGCGCGGGCCGCGCGTACGCAGACAGGCTCGCGCCTCCGATGTCGCAGTCCGTGAAGAGGGCGGGGGCGTGGATGGCGCCGAAGCGGGCGCCGCGCGAGCGGAAGAGCACGATGAAGGAGGTCTCGGTCGCCTCGCCTACGCGGCGGCTCCGGCACGGCTCGGGCAAGCCCTCCCCCCGGGCGGGTGCCGCCTCGCGCGGCTCGCCCGTCGCGAGCAGCCGCATCTCGTGCGCCAGGTCGACGACCAGGCTCCAGACCGCAGCCATGGACCTGCGGGCAGGTTCTCCGGGAGAGGTCTGGGGGAGGGCTCGCAGAGGCCTAGCGGTTGCTCCGGACCGCAGCCGCGCACCAGGAGGAGCGACCCGACTGCGTCAGGAGCGGCACCTGCGGCACGCGGCGTGCGGGCGCGTGCTCGAGGCGTGGCCGGCACCCCCCGTGTCCCGAGGTGGCGAGGTCCCGAGGTGGCGAGGCCCCGAGGTGGCGAGGTCCCGAGGCCCCGAGGAGGTCCCGAGGTGGCGAGGCCCCGAGGTGGCGAGGCCCCGAGGTAGGAGCGCGCGCACGTCCGCCCCGCCGCCGGCCTGGAGGCTCGGCGGCTGCAGCCCGAGCGCGGACAGGCGCCACTGGTTCACCTCGCGCGGCACCTTGATGACCTCGTGCAGGTCGGCGCCGAACATCGGCTTGAGCAGCGCGTACACGTCCTCGGCCGTCACCTACGGCACGCGAGCGATCGACGCGTCGTCGACATGTCGGCTCGGCGAGCGCGGCCTCCGTCCGTCGGCCGTCACCGCGGGCGCGACCGCCCCGTTGAGCGAGTGGCTCGTCACGAGGCGCGCGGCGTGGAGGTGCGGCCTCGGCGCGGCGAGCCAGTCGTACCGCAGCCGCGCGTACACCTCCGCCTCGCGCCGCGCGAGGATGAGGAAGACCGAAGTCAGCAGCAGCATGCAAGCCGCCGGCGCCCAGAAGCGGGGCGAGCCGGGAGGCAGGTGGGCGAGCGAGAAGGACTGGATGCCCGAGATCGGCGCGCCGCTCAGCCACGGCACCACGGGCGAGAGCGGCGGCTTCCCCGGCGGCGCCGGTGGCGCGGCTCCTCCCAACGCGGGAGGCGGGAAGGGGTTCTGCGGCGGCGGCGGCGGCGGAGCAAACGGGATGTCGAGCCCGGCGTACGGGTCGATCGAGTAGGTGAGGATGAGGGCGGGCATCGCGGTGGCGGCGAAGACGCAGAAGAGCGTCAGGTTCATGATGAGGAAGCGGCGCAGCATCGTCGCCTCGAGCTGCTCGCCCTCGTGCGGCCCAGAGAGCCCGCGCGAGATGTGGAGCGGATGCGGGGGAGGGCCCTGCTCGAGCGGCACCCGCGGCGCGAAGACCGCCTTGAGACTTGGCAGGTGCGCAAAGACGTGGTAGGCGAAGAGCGAGAAGAAGGCGAGCAGCGCGTTGACGCTAAACGTGAGCAGCACGCCTTGGTCCTCGTGGTTCAGCCATGCGATGCCGACCCGGTACGCGACCCCGCCAATTTTACAGCCCTGCGGCACGTCGTCGTCGGCGAACAGGCGCCAGTCCATTGGCGAACCAGGCCATACAACGCGAAGCCGACGATTCAAGAAATCCAGTCGAACTGTGTGACTCCTCGAAATGGCGGGCCGGGCCCGAGCGCTGCCAACGCGAAAAAGAATTTCGTCCGGTCCTCGCACGACACTAGTCCCATAGGAAAAGAGGCGGACGCCCAAGGGTGGGCGACGGCTAGCGCATCACACCCCTCTTTAAAATCCCTGTGTGGTGGCGGCGTGCCGTCCTCCCATCCCTCCCTTGGGTTGTCTGTTTTCTTTCTTTCTTTTTGGGCGCGGGACTGGCGCGCACTGGCACTAACACAGGTACACCGAAAAAGAATTCTGTCGGCATGCCGGCCGTGTGATAAGGTACCGACTGCACTCCAATTTTCCAAGTGCAGGTCTCTCACAACACTGCTCACACTGCGCACTGGGCACGGGACTGGCGCGCACTGGCACTAACACTCACTTGGTCTTGGACAAAGTCAAAGAAAAGGACTTTCAGAGTACAGAGACGACGACGACAGTCAGATGGCAACACTGGCCCTCTCTCTTCACAAAAAACGCAAGCAAGAAACGCTAGTGGCACCAACCAATTCACACACCAATGCAAAGCGAGGAGTGGGTGGGGGTGGGGACAGAGCGGGAGGGGGGGGGGGGGGGT
>NW_005200784.1:19292-21084 GCF_000372725.1 Emiliania huxleyi CCMP1516 | reverse complement strand
GGGGGGGGGGGGGGGTCGAGGGTCGAGGGTCGTGTGTGAGTGTCGGCGTGCATGGCTTGGTCCAGGCTTGGTCACAGGACGATGCCCGGTGTGCGCATCTCTCACGACCGAAGGAGTGCCTGCGCGCGCTGTGTCCAGGGAGCCAGTCCTTCTCTCTGAAAGAGTGGCCCGCGTTCACCCGCACCCCCTCCACAGCCCCTGCCTCGCTCGATGGCCGTTTTGTTGCCACCGCCGTTTGCTGGCCCACACGCAGCGCTCGTCCACTCCTCATTGTTGCCCCCCCCTCGCCCCCCCGCGCGCCCTTGCCTGCTCAGCTTGTGCCCGGCTGACTCGATGCGAGCGCCAGAAGCGCGCGTGCCACCGACGGCGTGCTCGATCCGGACTGCGCAAAGAAGCGAGAAGTCACCGTGGCGGGTGCCAGGCCGGGTCGATCCGCGATCGTGCTTGGCGGTGGCTGCGCCGCCGCAGTCTCGACGGCCTCGACGGCTTCACCGGCAGCCGGCCCCGAGAGAGGGGGTACCGGCGTCTCTGGCGCCGCCTCCTCCGCCCTGCTGACATGCCCGCCGAGGATGCCGCGGACGGCGTCGGGGAGGCTAGGCTCGCCCAGGTCGTCGGCCGCCTCGACGGCCTCGCCTCTGGCAGGGTCCTCGACCGCCTCCGCCGCCGCGGGGGAGGGCTGCGAGCGCTCTTCCACCGGCGGCGGCGGCGGCGGCGGCGGCGGCGCTGGCGCTGCCTCCTCCGCGCCCCCCCCGCCCAGGAGGCCGCGGAGGGCGTCGGGCAAGCAGGGCTCGTCGAGGTCGTCAGCCGAGTCGTTCGCGTCATCGGTAGCCTATGCGATCTCGATCCACCGCGATAAGACCAGGAGAGCGCGGTTGAGGTGAGAGCCGTCATCCAGAGAGGGGCGCTCCGCCGCCAGTCCGGGTGCGGCCTGCGCCTCCGCGCTCGATCTTCGGGCGGAGGGCGAGCGGCCAGGTCCTGAGCCTCGCGCTTGCTCCCTCCGCCACTCCCAGCCCAGCTCGGGCCCGGGTGCGGGTGCGGGTGCGGGTGCCTGCAGCGGGCAGCGGCAGGGGGGGTGCGGGTGTGGCACGCACGGGCGATGTGGGTAGGGCGATGTGGGCGATTCGTGCGTGTCGCAATGTCGCAGTCAAGGCGGCTCCGTGGCGCCGTGAGGGTAGGGACGGCGCCTCCTCGGGTGCCTCCAGCGCGCCGCCGGCGGCGGCGTCGAGCTGCGTGCCACCCCCCTCGGCCGGAGGCGCCGACGGCCAGCGCGGCGGCGAGGCAGGCGGGCGGGTGCCATGGCCGGCGCCCACTCCCAAGGGGTCGGCTCGAGTGCGCTGTGATCGCTGCACGGTGCGCAGGCCAGGCGAGCCGCGCGAGTCCGCGCCACCAGCTTGCTCCGCCCCCTGGCGACGCGAGGCGGTGCTCGGCGACGACGCCGGCCGCGGCGGCGCCGTCGCGCGCGGACCCGCGGCGGTCTGGATGCCGCCGCGCACGCGCCCTTGCAGGTCGTGCATGAAGCGGGAGAGGTCGTCGTCTGAGAGGGTGGAGCTGCGCTGGAGCATCACGAGCCGCTCCGCAATGCTGTTGCGGTTCGCCTCGGCGCGGGATCGCTCCGCGTTGGCATCGACCGGGTCGAACTCGACTCGCTCCGCCAGCCGCTTCGCCGCGGCGCACACGCCCGCCGGGATGCCCGCCACCTCGGCGAGGAAGTCGGTGCAGTACTGCGCGGTCGTGCACGCCGTCTGCACTGACTCAACAAGCGGTCGTGCTACGCATACAGCACTACGTCGGT
>NW_005200784.1:16900-19192 GCF_000372725.1 Emiliania huxleyi CCMP1516 | reverse complement strand
CCGCGATGGCCCACGCGAGGCTGGCCCCCGCGCGGTTCGAGGTGCCGCGGCCCAGCTCGTCGAAGAGCACGAGCGCCGCGCAGCCGGGCCGCACGTTGCGGAGGATGTAGCTCGTCTCGCGCATCTCGCTCACGAAGCTCGACGCGTTGGTCTCGAGCGAGTCCGAGGTGGAGATGCGCGTGAAGACGCGCTGCAGCAGCGGCACTTGCGCGTCCTCGGCGGGGACGGGGCAGCCGATGTGCGCCATCAGGCAGATGAGCGCCACCTGCCGCAGGTAGGTGGACTTGCCCGCCATGTTCGGTCCAGTGATGAGCTGCAGGTTGCACGCGGGGGTGACGAAGACGTCGTTTGGCACGGCGGAGTGCTCGCCTAGTGAGGCGGCGATGGGTAGGGAGGCGAGAGCAGGCCACGGCAGCCCGCCTCGCGGGCCAAGCGCTGCCCAGCCGCTCGAGGATCGGGTGCCGCGATCTGCAGTCCGAGGGGCGCGGTCCGGGATGAGGGTTCGCTTGTCAGAGGGCGCGCGGGCGGCCTGGGGGGTGGAGGGGGGCTGACCCCTTGAGGACCAGCTCGTCGCCCTCGCCAACGACGGGGCGGGCAAAGGCGGAGCCGGAGAGCCGGACATACGACGTGAAGGCGCACCTGCGATGCGGGGTTGCCTTGGCTCTAGCAGCCTGCTGGCGGCAGAGGGGGGCCTCTCCCCGCGGGGAGAGAGGGGCGAAGGCGCGCATCATGTCTAGCAGCGCGACCGACTCGGAGAGTCGGAAGAGGAGCTGCAGCTTCTTTTGCAGCTCCTCGATGAGCCCGCCGATGACCTACTCGTGCGACGGCACCGCTGCACTTGGATCGCCTCTCTGCGGCGTCTCGCGAGGCCGCGCGGGGCGAGAGTTACCCGCTCCGTGGCGGCGAGGATCTTCTGGATGACGCTGACCGCACACAGCGACGGGGGCGGGTCGGTGAGAGAGGACGAGGGCGAGGGGACGGCGAGCGGGCAGGGCGGCATTGGTTGGCTAGGTAGGCCATGAGGCAGGCCCAGCGACGCCGTGTGCACTAGAGCACAAAACTAGAGCGTCGCGCTCACTCGCGGCAGCGAGAGTTGATTTGCTGGAGCTTCTCGGTCGAGCAGCCGACGGTCCGCTTGGACATGATCTGGATGTGGATGAAGTTGTGCTGCACGGCCAGCGGGCGCTCTGCAGCCGGAAGGGTGAAGTGGTACCCGCGCCTCTGGCTGTAGTTGAGCTTGAGCGATTCCAGGGAGAGGTCGCGCTGAAGGCTCTCGAGCAGCTCCTCCATCTGCAGCGTCAGAGCGCCGAGCGTCTCACGATGCGTCTTGAGGCTGCCCGACAGCTCGTTCCGCGCCGCAAACAGGCACTGCAGCTGGCGCTGAGCGTGGCGTTTCTCGTACTTGGCATCGTCTGCACCGAAGACGTCGAGCGGGGCGTCAGCGTGTGTCGCGTGCCCCGCAAACCCGAGCGAGATGCGACCACGCTTGCGCACCTTCGATATGGCTGCTGATCAGGTCCTCGATGTCCCTCAGCTGTGGCGAGAGCCTACGAGTGGGATGGATGTCAGACCGCGGCTTTGCCTGGGCAAGGAGGCGGGACACGGGCCGGTGCGGCTCGCATGATGCGCTCGACCGCACGGAGCAGCTCATTCTCCGGAGGGGTTTGGCCGTTGGACGAGAGCGCACATGCCAGGGTCGGTGCGATCTGCACCAGCTGCTTGAGGTGCAGGACCGATGCGATCGAAGCCTCCGCTCGGGAGCTCTGCGACTGCTTTGACGCGTCGCTCGACCGCTGCATGAAGTGCTTGAGGACGCGGTCGCAGTCAGCCAGCTGCGGCAGGATACGCTGCAGGTCCAGCAGCGTGTCTTCGCGCCCAAGCAGCTCCAGCACGCACTCTTGACGCGTGTTGATGGTTGAGAGGTCGTTGCTGGGCTGAATCAGCGAGGAACGGAGGAGCCGCGCGCCCGACGAAGTCTTGCACCCGGCCTTGAGGATGCCATAGAGCGACTCCTGTGCGTGGCGCGCCGCGCATGAGCGAGTGGTGGAGCAGCGGACGCCGGGAGCAGGCAACACGGGCCCGGCCTTCGGATCGCCCGTCCGAAGGCTGCGGAGCAGCTCCAGGTTTCTCACCGAGGCGGGGTCGAGCAGAAGCACGCCGTGTGCTCCCGTAAACTTGATTCGCAGCATCCCCTTGACAAACACGGTGGCCTCGTGCTCCCAAAAGTAGTCTATGAGGCAGCAGAGCGCAGCGAGGCAGAGGAACTTCTCCTCGACGTCCTTCTCGAGCGCT
>NW_005200784.1:12729-16076 GCF_000372725.1 Emiliania huxleyi CCMP1516 | reverse complement strand
CGAGCGCTGCCGGGTCGAGCGCGTAGTGACGGAGGTGGCCAAGCCCCCGCAGCTCGTCCCAGTGCTTCCGCGACCGGTGCTCGATGCGCACAAAGGAAAACTCGTTCTTCACGATGCACTCGAGCACGCTGTCCTGCAGCCACAGGTCGGCGTGTGGGGGGCGGAGCGAGTGAATCAGGGCAGGGAGCCGCGGCTAGCGGCGGTCCTTCATTGCGGCCGTGAAGAAAAGCTGGCGGGGCTCGTGTCGGGCAATCATCGACACAGTCTTGGAGTAGGCGGGATCGTCGCAAAATTGAGAGATCTGCAGCGCCGCGGCGCGCGTGTGTGAGAGAGGCGTGGCCCAAAACCAGACCGGGGCAGCGCGCACCTCAACCGCGTAGTCCGCCAAGCAGATCACTGCGACGCCGACCTCGAACTTTGCGTTCTCGACGATGGCGATGATGGACGCGTTGAGCGGATCGTCGTCCACATCGGCGGGCTCGTCGCTGTCTTTCTGTGGTGCACGATTGCGTCGCATTCCTTCGCGGAACCGCCGCGAGAGACACAGAGGCGCCTCAACAAAGAATTAGTACCTCGCGTTTGTCCCCGGCGTGAGGGGCAGGCCATTCCAACGGCCAGGCTGATTGGCTAGAAGAGCGGCCTACCTCCAACGGGGCGGTCTGGATCACGGGGGATGACATCCTGCCTGCCGACACGTCGGGAGGAGGTGGTTGCTCCGCCGCCGGACCGCCCTCTCCACCACCCTCGCCCAGGGATCTACAATGGGCTCTGCCTGCGCTCGGCACCGGGCACCGCCTCGGTATACAAAATGCGCCTGCGGGCGGAGCCTCACAGATCACAGATCACAGGGTTGCAAGAAGAGAGCTCGCGCCCGCCTGAACCTTCACGGGACTCTCACAGTCTGCTGTGAGAGCCCGTGTGAAGAGAGCGCAAGGGGTTGACGAATGAAATCCGCTGTAGGTTCTCGATGTGGATGTCCTTTGGCCGCGTTGCTGGGTGCTAGCGAGGATGCCTGGGGAGGGTCTTAATTTCGTAACTCGGCTGTCGTGTGCGTGATCTGGGTCCGGGGTTGTGCCTCTGTGTCGAGGACGGAGAGCATGATGCATCAGTTGCTAGATAGAAAGAAATCGAATTCTGAGTTTTTTGTGCAACTCTGTCGAGCGGGAGCTCGGTCAGGGAGGGGTGGTAAAGAAACCTTCCTTATTAGGTCCGCCTCTCACCCCCTCACGGCGTCCGATGTTGTCTTAATCTTCTGAATTCACGCCACACTGAGCTCCAATGGTTACGTTGTAGAATCTGCCCGTCGTGGCACGCACATACTCGGCGCCACGCAAGTCGCACACCTGAGTCCGCGTCTCTCTCACACCCATGCCCACCGTCAAGCCGCCCAGCTCAACGCCGCCAAACAGTGTCTACCTGAAGAAGAAGCGCGCGCTTGCGACAACGAAGCCTAAGAAGCGTGCTATTCCAGTGGGCATGCATGGCGTCGGTGCAGCTCCCGCCGCTCAGGTGCTGCCGTGCATGAAGCTTCCAGGTTTTGAGGGCATGGTGAGCGGGATCTTCGACGATGCTGACACAAACAACGACGGCAAGGTCGACATCAGCGAGGCATACATCCTCATATTGAAGCTCTACATCAACATCAACCGGCAAGCGCCGATTGCTCCGCCATCGAGAGCAACTGCCGATCTCCTGTTCCGCACCTCGGACAACGACGACAGCGGCAAGCTGAACAAACAGGAGTTCACCGAGCTGGCTAGCAAGCTCTTCGGCCGCGCCGGGCTGCGAGTTGCTTCGTACAAGATCATCACGGTGCTCGTGGCGCCGCTGCTCGGCGCGCTGCTCGCCAGTTACCTGTGTGCAAGCCACGCTCGTCAGATGGCAGACGCGACACCCGGTGCGGTACCGCTGCCTGCTGGCCTCATCGAGAAGGGCCTCGCGCTCGGCCGAGACATTGTTCCGGAGAGCTCCCAGGAGGCTATTTTCAGCGAAGGCTTTCTCCGGACGGTGCTCATTGTGGTGCTCATCTCGAAGCTCGGAAGTGCCGTGCTTGGCGCGGTGGACGCGCTTTTGCTGATGGCGGCCAAGAAGGAGGATGCAACGGAGAATGCCGGGGAGGTGGTGGTCCCGGCAGAGCTGCCATGAAGCGGCGGCCCTCGGCCCGTGGGCCCTAAGGACGACTCCGAACAAAGTGAATGTCGTGAATATTGATGACGCGTGCCTTGCGCCCCCTCTGCCTCTCCGTACTCCGACCCACCGCCCCCCGGGAGACAGCCCACACGCACGGGTCCGCGCTGGAACCTGCATGTCGTGTGCGCGGGGAGGTGCTATAAAAAGCTGGTATACTGGTTTTTGAGTCACTGGTTACTCCCCTATTATGGTTATCTCTTTACTATAATTGGGCCGGCGTCCCCTCCACGAGTCCACGCTCTCCACCGGACCACCGCGCTCCGTCCCTGCGCCCTTGCGCCGTGGTATGTGTGATGCGTTTCTCGGGTTAAAAGTGTCCGCCGGGGGGGAACACGCGATTTTAAAGCCGCAAAAACTCTCCATGACCTTAAATATGTCCACCGGTGCGATCCTCTCGATTCCTCACCATAAAGCCGTACCGCGCCGCCGCCGGCCAGCCCTTCGCCGCTGCAGCGCGCGCGCCTCGATCCGCCTGAAAGCCCGCACGAGGCTCTCCTCCGACGCGGCGAGCGACGGGAAGTCCCGATGGATGCGGCCATTGTCAAAGGTGTGGTCCCTGCTGCTCACCTGCAGCAGGTAGTCGACGGAGCGCGCGCCCGCCAGCCGGCCCAGCGGCGTGTGCCTCACCGCCGCGTGCCACAGCGCCACCAGCATTGCCACCGCGAGGTAGGGCAGCCACACCGCCGGCGACGTCGCGTGCGCGGCGCGGTAGGCGACGAGGTGCTCGCCGTACGGCACGGCCGGCCCGCGCGGCCTCGTGTAGTAGTAGAGCCGCCGCACCGACGCCGCCTCCGCCTCGAGCCGCTCGAGCAGCAGCCGGAGCGCGGTGCAGACGTTCCGGCTCGAGTTTGCATCGAGCAGCACGGGCAGGTAGGCGCCTGCGTGCGCCTGCAGCGCGAGGGCGCGCACCTGCGGCGGCGGAGGGCGGCTGGCGGCGGCTGGCGGCGAGGAGGAGTGGGAGGGTGGGAGGTGGAGGAGTGGGAGGGTGGGAGGTGGAGGTGGAGCAGGCGGTGCGGCCTGGATGCACTGCGGCTCGTTGGAGAAGATCGCGCTCAGTCGCAGGTGGACGTGCGGCAGCCCGGCCGCCTCGCAGGCGCGCCCGATCTCCTCCTCGGAGCAGCGCTTGAACACGTCATACTCCCCGGCGTACTCGCTCA
>NW_005200784.1:9182-12629 GCF_000372725.1 Emiliania huxleyi CCMP1516 | reverse complement strand
CGCAACAGGTCTTTTTGCGCCACGCACCCGATGGCCGTGCTGGTCCAACTGCGTGCACAGGAATGCTATCAGCGCGTCTCCGCCATAACTGGACATGGCAATGAAGCAGCTGAGACGTGATAACACCGGTGCTGGGCCAAGGAGGTGCCGCTCACCGCCGATTGTTACGACTGTCGTCGAAGGCGAGCGGCGGTCGCCGGGCAGCAGCTCGTGGCGATCGTCGATCCGCGAGCTGCCAAGCTTGTCACAGGCCGGCACTGGATCGAGGACGATGGCGCCGCGCGGCTGGAGGCAACGGAGAAAGGCATTGTGGAGCGGCGAGGCGATTGTTACGAATTTCGAGGGCGCGGAAAAATCCGATCGCCTGGAAAAATCAAGTATTTGTGAGATACCAGCGAGGGTTCCAACTTTTTCCGGGGTATGGTATGGTAGGCCAAAGGGGTAGGGGGTATGGTCCTGCCCGCCCAAGACTAGCCCTACCATACCCCCAAGCAGGTCTGCCAGCAGGCGGGGGGGTATGGTCTTGAGCTGGCATGCGCGACCCTACCATACCACATACCCCGGAAAAAGTGGGAACCCTGGGTACCCGGGTAGAGAGGAGGCAGGACAGGAGGAGAGGGAGGAGAGAGGGAGAGAGGGAGAAACGGACCCCACACATCTAGATTCGACCAAGTCAGGCAACATCGCTCTAGAACTATCAGGGTCGGAGACAGACCAAATTTGGTAGGGAGGAGGGAGGAGAGGGAGGAGAGGGAGGAGAGGGAGGAGAGAGGGAGAGAGGGAGAAACGGACCCCACACATCTAACACTCACGCGTCATTTGGGGCCTAGCCAGTCCCGTGCCCAGTGTTGTGCGAGGGAGTTTTGTTGTAAAATTCTAAAATTCGCGAAAATCGCGCCGCAGGCAGGGGCGTGCGGTTCAACTTTTTTCTGCCTTTTTTTCAAGGCCAAGCAATATACCTAAAACAATATACCTAAAGCAAAGTTCTCCCGTCGAGCTGGAAACGAAAGGGGAAAAAATAGCTCGGCCCGTCCGTCCTCCTACTTACACGTCCTTGTGGCTGCTGCCGCGACCAGGTAAGGCGTGCAGCACACCCCGTCCCGGTTGTGCTGGGTAGCGTGCCCCCGCCCGAACCATGGCCGCGCATGGTGACGCCGTCACGGAGTCGCGACCGGAGTACGCCAGCAAGCTCGAGCTGATGCTCACCCTCGTCGGGTACGCTGTGGGTTTGGGCAACATCTGGCGCTTCCCTTACCTCGCCTACGAGCACGGCGGTGGCGCCTTTCTCATCCCGTACCTCCTCTCCCTGATGCTGCTCGGCCTCCCTCTGTTCCAGCTCGAGCTCGGGCTTGGCCAGATGTTCCGACAGGGAACCCTCGGGATGTGGTCGCGGCTTGGCCTCCCAAGGCTTCGGGGCGTCGGCGTGGCGGCGACGCTCTGCACCTTCTTCGTTTCGCTCTACTACGTGAGATTACCCTCGCCACAACGCGCCTCGCCTCGCCTCGCCTCACCTCGCCTCGCCTCGCCTCACCTCGCCTCGCCTCGCCTCGCCCGCAGAACGTGATCCTCGCGTGGACGGTCTACTACATCGGCCGGACGGTCGGCGCCATGTTCCGCGGAGGCGAGCTGCCTTGGGCAGACCTCGGCGGAGACTGCCCCTTGACCACGCTCGTCGTCCCGGCCGAGCTCGCTGGGCTGCCCACCCTGTTCAACAATGCCACGGGCCGCTTCAACGCGTCCCACCTGGACGACTTCTGGTGCCCGTCCGCCGGCAGCCTCTCCACCGTCGACCCGGACGCCGTGGCGCACCACGTCGACCCGATCGCCCGCAGCGAGGCCAACGATACCGCGATCCCCGCCGGGTTCGTGCAGGTCGAAGTCAGGCCGTCAGAGTGTCCAGGACACTCGGCCCTCGACTTTTGGCAGAACCAGGTGCTGCAGCAGAGCAGCGGCATGGACGACCTGGGCGGGTTCCAGTGGGGCATGCTCGGCGCCTTCTCGGTCGCGTGGATCCTCGTCTACCTCTGCGTTTACAACGGTGTGCAGAGCAGCGGCAAGGTCGTGTACGTCACGGCGACTCTTCCCTACGTCGCCCTCGTCGTCTTCTTCTTCCGCGCCATCACGCTGCCCAACGCGGCGACGGGCGTCACCTTCTTCGTCAAGCCCGACTTCAGCGTGCTCCTCGACGCTACCGTCTGGGTCCGCGCGGTGACGCAGATCTTCTACTCCCTCGGGGTGGGCTTCGGCTCGCTCATCGCCTTCGCCTCGTACGGGAGCAAGCACAACCGTTTTCTGAGCGACGCGACCAAGGTGTCCTTGATCAACTGCGGCACCTCCATCTTCGCCGGCTTCGTCGTCTTCCCGGTGCTCGGCTACCTGGCGCACGAGCTCTCGCAGTACAACCCGTGCATCCGGAGCGATGACCTGAGCGGGCTGGCGTCCGTCGGTCTGTCGGGCACGGGGCTGGCCTTCGTCGCCTTCCCCATCGCCATCGCGAGCATGCCGGGCGGGTTCTTCTGGGCGATGCTCTTCTTCGTGATGCTCCTCTGCCTCGGGATCGACTCGCAGTTCGCGATGGTCGAGAGCATCGTCACCGTCCTGAGCGACGCGGGCGTCGGCGGCGGGCTGTCGCGGCCAAAGCTGTCGGCCGTGGTGTGCGTCCTCTCCTACCTCCTCGGCTTGATCTTTGTGACTCGGAGTGGCATCTACTGGTTCGAGCTGATGGACAGCTACTCCTGCGTGGTGGCCATGTTCTTCGTCACGGGCATGGAGTGCTTCGGCGTGTGCTGGTTCAGAAGCTCCGTCTGGCTCGGCTTCCGGCGGCGGGTGAAGGAGTGGACGGGCCAGACGGTGGGGTGGACGCACACGGTGAGCTGGAAGTTCATCTGCCCCGCCTTGCTCGTCGTCGTCGTCGCCATGTCGCTTAACAAATGGGACATCATGGACGCGGCGTCGTCGACGCCCTTCCCCGCGGGCAAGGGCTTCCTGCCCGCCTGGAGCGTGTGGGTCGGCTGGACCCTCGGCCTGCTTCCGCTGCTGGCCGCGCTGGTCGTCGCGCTGCTGCCAACTGGCGACGTGGAGGCGGAGTTCGGTGCCGAGGGCCGCCTGAGCGCCAGCCCCGGTGAGGTAGAGGCCGGGGCCGTCGAGGAGGGCAAAGGCAAGGGCGGCAGCGCGGTGTCTCTGTGGGGCGCGGCCGAGCTGCCGGCCACGCGGGAGCCGAGCAGCGGCGCAAACATAACTCCAACATAACTCCAATCGCGGCCTTGGTCGCTAGTCTGCCACATGAGCATGTGCATGTGGTGCAGTGCGCTGCACCGTACAGGCTAGCTCGTGGCCGGGTGTGTGTGGCGCACGCGTTAGGGGAATTGGCCTCCGCGCCTCTCTCTGTCTCTCTCTCTCGCGTCTCGGAGACGCAGAGAGAGAGACAACACTCAACTGTCAACAGAC
>NW_005200784.1:0-8974 GCF_000372725.1 Emiliania huxleyi CCMP1516 | reverse complement strand
GCCGGTTTAAAGTTGCGCGAGCCGAGCCGGATCGCTGTCGTTTGAATATTGAGCCCCTCGCTCGCCGCCATGGGCCACGTCCCGTCGATCAGAACCGCGGACGGCGCCGCCTCATCGGCGGGCAGGGCGAGCGCGCTGGCGATGGCGAAGGCAGCCGATTCGGAGAGTGGTTCCTCAAACGTGACGCACTGCGGGCTCCGCGCGACCCGCATGCGCAGCTCCGGTGTTGTGACTCCGTCGATGCGTCCGCCCCAGCCGCTGAGGCCACGGTACCTCGCGAACGTCCTCGAGGAGGTGTAGGCGAGCCGCCAGGTGCTCGAGAAGAAGCAGTCCGCAATCATCCAGTCCTGACCAAGGTGCCGGACAGCGGCAAGTCGGGGGTAGAAATCAGAGTGTAAGTCCGAGATAGGGAGTGCCACACCTCGGCCTGATTGGTGGGCCAGCCGATCGACGCGAGCGTATCGATCAACTCCAGCATGCCCTCCACGTACGCCGGCGGCCTGTACGCGTCCTCATGCTGATCGAGCCCGCGGCTTGGAATCTCGCGAAGCGCAGCGGTGAGGTCAGCAGCCGAGGCGCTGGCACGGATATCACCGCTTCGCACTGCACGGCGTGGCTGATTTCCGTGCAACAGGAACGCTGCGCCGAGCATAGAGCAGCACCTTCTGACGCAAGCGTCTCAGAGCTCGCCCAAGCTCTCGAAGCTCGAGCGCAACGCTGTAGCTCTTACGTACATCCACTGGGGGAGGAAAGGTGTGTAGACACCAAATCGGGTCCGGACTTCGGACCCGATTACGCTGCCGCCTCGCGCGCGCCGCTGCTGCCCTCGCCGGCAGCCGCCGCGGTCGCAGTGCCATCGTGCGGACTGGCGGTCGACTCGCCACATCGATTTCAACTCACGCGACGCGCTCGGCCTCCGCTGGCGGCTGCCGCAAGAGCGGCTGGCTCACGGCAGCGTCTCGCCGGTTGCCGGATAGGAGAGTACAGAACGTCTGGAGTGTAACTGTGTACGTGAGATCGGTTTTGATAACAAGCACGGTCGATCCGTCAAAGCGATACACTCGTTCCTATCTCGCTGGAGGGCTGGCACGGAGCTCTGTGCCGACAAACAGGAAGAGCCGAGCGGCAAGAAGGGCTCGATGGGGAGCGAGAACCGTCAAACGTGCTCACGGAGGTTTCGGAAGTCCACCCTGATGCGGTCGGTTCCCCCCCGGTTTGAACGCGCAGCTCGCAAGACTCGTCGAGCACTCGCAGCCTCTCTGCGCCTCTCATGCTGCCGCTCTGCGGGAGGTTCAGTCTTTCCGGAAGATATCGTCGAGTTTTGGAAGCTGCGCGGTCAAACCTGGGGGGAAACAAGAGCGTCACGACGGACTTCAGGTTACACCTCAAGCTCTTCTGACGGTTCTCGCTCCCCATCGAGCCCTTCTTGCCGCTCGGCTCTTCCTGTTTGTCGGCACAGAGCTCCGTGCCAGCCCCCCAGCGAGATAGGAACGAGTGTATCGCTTTGACGGATCGACCGTGCTTGTTATCAAAACCGATCTCACGTACACAGTTACACTCCAGACGTTCTGTACTCTCCTATCCGGCAACCGGCGAGACGCTGCCGTGAGCCAGCCGCTCTTGCGGCAGCCGCCAGCGGAGGCCGAGCGCGTCGCGTATCGATCGAGCTCGCGATCCGGGCCGTGGAGCCCACGAGGAAGACTTCGTCTGCTGGGACGGAGTCCCGACGCTCGCTGCGTCCGCCGGAACTGGGGTCTGCACACCTTTCGTGGCCGCGTCCCGCAGTGGCCCGGAGGAGGACTGCATTTTTTGTGGGCACTCGAGTGTGGCTAACCTCGGAATGTGACACAGCCATTCTGGTGTCACATTCCGAGGTTAGCCTACTCGAGTACTGGTAATATAATAGTAGGGGTAAAGTGGGTTGAGGCGGGTACTGTAGGGTGGTCGGACGGACTGTCTATTGACTATTGGGATCGACCCCAGCTATACCTATAGGGAAAGTTGACGCGATGGCATCGTTTGTGGCTCGGCCTGGTGCCTGGCCTGCAAGGTCCACCGCGCGCTTACAGCCAAGCGGGTGGGCGGCGCGACGGCCAAGCTCCTGGCGGCGCTACTGATGAGCCAGCGGCTGATGTGCGACGTCGACATGGTCGAGGAGCAGCAGTTGAGGCAGCTCGAGGGCGACGCAGCCGGCCTTCAGACTTGGTGTCTGCCGTCCACCCAGCATACGGACTCGAAGAAGAGAGTGCAGGGTTACTCCGAGCCGGCGGGTGGACTATCGCCTTCACGATGCGTGGCTCGGTTGTGCTGGCCCCAATCTCGTTGGCGGTCGTGCCGCAGCAGTCCATGTATGATGTATCTAGATACAGGAGAACAGGAGGGCGCCTGGGTCTAAATTTAGTGAGGTGTGAAGTGTTTATGTACTGCATCTTTAGTGCACTTTAGCGCGAATTTAGTGCGAATTTAGCGCAAATTTAGCGCGAGTTACTGCGACTTTACATCCAGATTTAGCGAGGTTTAGTGCGTCTTTAGTCCATCCGCGCACTAGGATCCAGCCGCAGCCCCTCGCTGGGCCTCCCTCCCCCTCCCCCCCTGCAGTCCCCTGCCCACTCGCAAAAGTTTCCCGTCCGACCCCCAACCGAACGAAGGTTTTTAATTCAGCTAAATATCAGCCTCCGGTGCTTTCCCGGCTGCTTCTCCGGGCCCGCCGAGCGGCAAAACGTTTGCCGGAAGCGGGGCGTGAACATAACGACTTTACTGCGATGGCAGACACGGCCGGAGCAGACGATGGTGGCGCTGCCGTGGCAGCAGGGAGAGGCGAGGGGCGGCAGGGAGAAGCATCTCCTGTGGTGCATTCTTGGCAGCCAAGGAGCAAAGCACGCGGCCCTGGCTAGCTGTGGTGTGGCCGGGAAGCCGTGCTAAAGATGCGTGCCCGCACTAAAGATGCGGGACCTACACTAAATGTACTGCTGCTGCCCGCACCTAAATGTGGCGCCAAATTGGAGATAAAACACACTAAATATGTGCTAAATAATGTGCTAAATATGTGCTAAATTTGCGCTAATGGCGGACGGATGGCGTCGAGGATGCCGAGTACGACGCCCTCAGCCGCACAGTCTCAGCCTACGTTCCGCGGCTTACCAGCACGATCGCCCTCGTGCAGCCGCGGCATGCGGACTTGCCCTTCCGCCGCTGGCTGCTCACCCCAAGCGGCCCCTCGCGGTGCACGCTGCTGCTCGAGACAGCGCGGCGGCACACCTACGCCCTTGAACTCAGCGCCAGTGGCGTTGCGCTCGTTCCGTCTTCCGAGTGCCCGGCCGAACTCGCCACATTGGCCTCCACGCCGCTGGCGCCAGCGCTGTTGTTCCATCGCTTGCGCGACGCCGGCGTCTGGCTCTGCCCGCACGACGCAGACGCTGAAGCGTTCAGCCATGACCAACGGCCGCGACTTAAAGACCCATCGCTCGAAGCTGAGGTGCACCGCGAAGCCTCGCGGCTCGCGGCTGGCGTCCGCTTCTGCTGGTCTCGTCGCAATCAGTTGCTTGGGGCCGAGCGAGCAATGCTGCGCGTCGCGCCTCCCCACACGCCTGCCGACACCGACCTCGACGAGGGGGACGAAGAAAACGTCATGGAGTCCCCTGCTTGCGCCGACGCTGATCCATGGGCGGCCGATGCGCCGTGGCAGTCTCTGCTTCACTCTCGAATCGGCCCAACAGGAGGGGCGATTGACCGTTACGTCGCTCTGGTCGACCCGTCCGAGAGCGAGACCGATGCGGGCACCCGCCTGCTGGACGGTACGACGGCGCATTCGACGCCAGCACTCTGCCTCGCGGCCGACCCCGCCGGCCAATACGCCTCGGCGCTGGAGCAGAGTGCATCCTCAGCGCACCTACTCAGGGATCACGTGCGACAGGTGCGCCACTTCGCGTTCGCTCCCCTCGACCCTATCCTTTTGAGACCCCTCCGACCCGCTCTGGTCCGCAGGTGCTCGACGTCTTGAGACTGTGGTCGTTCACGCAGTCGGTATGATCGGGGCGTCGATGCCCCTTCGCTCGAGTCCAGAAGCGCTCTCGTAGCCGTGTACACTCACACGGCCCTCGCTCGCTCGCTCTCCGCTGGGCTTGGGCCACGCGCCCCGTGGGTGGCGCCTCTACCAGCTACCACGTGCTCTCCCATATGAGATATGTGGAGAGTAGCAGGTCGGATTGATTGACCTACAGCCTACGTACAGAGGTCGGAAACTGGTCAACTGACCCCATGCCGCATGCGGACCTCCAGGTCGGCGGTGCTAGTGTAGGTTCTGATCTCTGACTCTGTCAAATAAATCCCCGACCTGCTTTGGGACCTTACTGCCCTGCTCGACCTCTCCGCTACGCGCTAGACCCCACGGGGCGCCCACCACCTAGCCCACCACTCGTTTAATTTTACGCTGAACACATTTCCACAACATCAAAAAATATGTGTGTGTGGCGGGCGTAAACCTGTCTCACGGCTCCAGAGAAGTGCCTACGACCGCCTTTGTGCTGCTGTCGCTCCCGCCAACGCCGCGAAAAAGGCCGTGGCGCCTATCGCGCCGCTCGCCGGGCGGACAATTGAGCCGGCCAGCTCGGCGTCCATGACGCCGGCAGAAGGCAGCAGCGCGAGCGTGAAAAGCGCGAGCGCGGCAAAGGCGAGTGGCGTCGACGCTCTGCCGACGGCCGAAGTGGCGCTCGCGACGGCCTCTATCTCCTGCGGACTCGAGATTGCGAGGCGCTCTGGATCGCACGCAAGTACGCCGGGATTCTTCGTGATGACATTGAGCGCTCGCTGCTTGCCCAGCATCCCTCGCAACAGCGCGTTGTTGCTGGTGATGGTGGACGGAGAGACAACCCATGGCGTAACAATACCCTTGTTGGCGGTCAGCGCAGTCAGAGCTGCCTCGTCGGACGGATAGCACCCGCGCAGTGCTCGCCAGAGCGGCACCACTCCAGGATCCTCCGCGACCTTCGATGGCAGCACTTCGGAGACCGCATCGGGCAGGCTCGCAGCCATAGTGATCGACGCTGCCGGAGAGCGGACCGGATACGCAGCAGCGAGCAGCGTTGGGAGCACCATCTCTGTCGAACAGTCTGTCTGCTATTGCCGCAGCCACTTCACAGCTGCTCCTGTGGGGAGAGACCCAGGGAGGAGCAGCTGAGCGTCGAACTGAGCGTGAACGCTCAGAGACTATGGAGAGTTCACGTCATGACGGTTAGCCGCTGTCATGACGGTTAGCCGCTGTCATGACAGCTGCCAGCTGTCATACAGCAAACGACAGCGACAGTGACACCTACCTGTCACCAGCTGTCACCAGCTGTCACCAGCTGTCACCAGCTGTCACCAGCTGTCGTTGCTGCTGTCGTTGCTGCTGTCGTTGCTGCTGTCGTAACCATCCCCGACGGTCCAACTGTCACTGCTGCTGTAATTGCGCAGCTGTCATTCCTGCTGTCATTGCTGCTGTCATCGCTGTCGTTGCTGCTGCTGTGCTGTCATTGCTGCTGTCATTGCTGCTGTCATTGCTGCTGTCATTGCTGCTGTCATTGCTGCTGTCATGAGCACCACCGCAGGACAGTGTGTGGTGCCACTAGCGAGAGAGACAGGACACTCAAGATATAGATGCATGCGCGCGAGACCGCTCACTCGCACGCCCGACGCCACATGAGAAACCCTCTCAACAGTAGCCACGCACGGTCAGCAGCAGCGGGCGTGAGTCGGAGAATCTGCAAAACCCTTGCCCTCCTTCCTCCAGCATGTGCCGTGATGGGCTCCAGCGCTGGTTCATCTGCCGCTCAAAAATCTCACGCGAGCGAACGGTGTCAATCCTCAGCCGCGAGGATTGGGACCTTGAAATCCACGATCACAAGCAAACGCGCAGAGCATTGAGCAACACACCTCGGGTTGAACCTCTCAAGGTGCATGCTGTCACCGGCAGTCTGCATGTGGATCGTAGACGATGACTATGGCTGGAATAAGCTCAAGTTCGTCACGAGAAGAGCTCCAATGCCAGCCAGCTGGCTACGAAGTCTCGCTCGCAATCATCGACCTGCCGCCGCGGCTGCTCGCAACAGTAAAGCGTGTGAGGAATGCGGTCGCCGCCAGCGCCGCAGCTGCGCTGCCAACGCGATTGAAACCAGCAATCATCTGGGTCAACGTGGTGCGCGACACGGACCCGTGGGCGTAGTTCACTCGTCACCTCTCCCGCGAGCTCCCTTCTCTTTCTTTCGGGTATGGAGTCCGTGAGTGCGGGTAGCGTGCAGGCAATCACGGGCGCTATTTTGTCGTACTCCTCTTCGGCGAGCGCCCCAAATCTAGACCCTTTCGCCTTTAAGGAGGCTGCCCTCGCTCGTCTCAGGAATGTGGCGGTGTCTTTTGAGTCCGGCGCCTCCCGTTGAACTCTTGCTGTCGCCCTCGCTGTGTGTTTATCGAGCTTCCGCATGAAGTGACGCGCCTCTTCCTTATTTCCAGCGCAGCTGCCGCTCAGTATGTGCGCCAACGACGCCTGTGGTGGCTCACTGTCTTCTTGTTTCCAGTCGTCCCAGTCACAAACAAAAGCAGCAGTGAAACCCAGCTCTACTTTCTTAAAATACCCATGCCCGTAAGAGCCACATACACATACACTGAGAGGCCCCTAAGGGCCCTAGCACAACGCCGTCTCCCTTTTCTCAGTAAGCTAAAAGTACGACAGAGGAAAATCTCTTTCCTGAAAAACGCATGCCGCCCGCTGTTGGCGACAATACCTGCACAACGGCGCTCGCCCTCGCGGGCATGTCTCCATGAGAATCTCGCATGCCGTCGTTACACAGAAATGCTCTGACAGCTGACGCGATCCGACCTCTATCTCAGGGCATCTGATCCATCGCCGCTCATCACCGACACGCAAGAAGTGCCTTCTTACGGAGGCCGCTTGGTTGGCTCTGACCTCATGGCCTGCAGTCTTCACAGAAAGGCAACCTGCCATTGCTGATAGTTTGAGGTGAGCAATGGCATGCACATGCGCGCGTGTGGGCTGGAGGAAGGCACGGCGCGCGTGGCTGGCGTTCACTGTGCGAGTCAAAGCGCACCGGCCACGGTGGCCATTGCCGAGCCACAAGTGGCGTTGATCAGGAACTCTCATGTAGAGAGCTCTGCTCTGCTACAAGAAAGCAGGCTCACCCTACACAGAGAAATTCTGTGGCAGAGGAGCAGGAGTTTTGCAAAATGTGTGAGACGTACAAACGCTGCTGTGCAACAGGCGTTGAGAGCTACATCCACGCGCACCGGTGTCTTATTTTAGTCCATGGGGTGTACTGCACAGATGGGTGGGTGGGCGGTTGGGCCCGTTCACGAGGGCTATGGCTGCCTCACGGCTGTGCCTGTGGCGCTGCCTCGCTGTCGCTGTCGCTGTCGCTGTCGCTGTCGCTGTCGCTGTCGCTGTCGCTGTCACTCGCGGGGCCCCGCGCTGACATTGTCACCGCCTGTCGTTGGCATTCACTGGCTTCACTGTCACTGTCACTATGGCTGTCACTGTTCCTGGTGCCTTTCACTCCTCCTTGGCAGCTGGCTGTCACCAGCTGTCACCAGCTGTCACCAGCTGTCACCAGCTGTCACCAGCTGTCGTTGCTGCCGTCGTTGCTGCTGTCGTTTCGCAGCCGCTGTCATGACATATTGACCACGTCATGACGGTTAACAGCCGTTTTAACCGTCATGACGTGAACTCTCCATAGTCTCTCAACAGCAAGCAGTGACGACCGAAGCGCCGGCCGAGGTACAAAGAAATACGTGGCGGAGCGGAGTGCGCAGGCGCACAGCGCACGCTCTCACATGACAAGCGCGAGCTGTGGTGAAAAAAGAAAAACTCGCGCAGGAAGGACCGCAAGCGGCCAGGCGTGGAGCGGAGAAACTGAGCCCCACTCGGGCGACCCCGGCTACCATGCGCATCGCGTTGGTGGGCTGCGGCCATGGCGAGCTCGACTCGATCTACGCATCCGTGGCGCAGATCGAGGCGGTCCACCAGACCACCGTCGACCTCCTCCTCATTTGCGGCGACTTCCAGGTGCTGCGATGGCCTCGCACTCCCATCGCGGCCGCCGTCGCCGCCTGCGCCTGTGCCGCGACGACGCCTGCACGTGTGCGCCGCTTCGATGCCTCACCCGCGCCACGCAGGCCGTCCGCAACCAGTCCGACCTGGCGACGATGGCATGCCCCGCAAAGTACCGCTCGATGCAGGACTTTCACCGGTACTACTCTGGCGAGAAGCGTGCGCCCGTCCTCACGATCTTCATCGGCGGCAACCACGAGGCGTCCTCCCACCTCTGGGAGCTCTACTACGGCGGCTGGGTCGCGCCCAACATCTACTTCCTCGGGTACGCGGGCGTGGTGTCGGTGGGAGGCGTCCGCATCGGAGGGCTGAGCGGCATCTACAACGGGCGCCACTACCACACCGGCCACTGCGAGGCGCCTCCCTACTCCGACTCGGACATGCGGTCCGCGTACCACGTCAGAGAGATCGAGGCGCCGCACACCACCACCTCGCACACCACTCTCCCGCCACCGGCCCCCAACCCCACGCCTCTCCCGCACGCCCTCCCCTCCCACCGCCGCCCCTCCCCTCCGCACTCCCACCCCCGCCCGCCCAAAGGTGCTCCGGCTGCTCCAGCTCCGCCAGCCGATGGACGTCTTCCTCTCGCACGACTGGCCCGCCCACATCGCCACGATGGGCGACACAAACGCGCTGCTCCGCAAAAAGTCCTTTCTGCGCGACGAGGTGAGGGACGGCTCCCTCGGCTCTCCCGCCGGCGAGCAGCCCCTAGAGCGCCCAAGGCGGTCGTGCCGGGGCCTCCCTCCCAAGCTGCTCGGACCCTTCCTGCAGGCGAGCAGCTGCTCAAGCACCTCAAGCCCGACTACTGGTTCGCGGCGCACCTGCACGTCAAGTTCGCGGCGGTGGTGCAGCACGCCGCCGGAGCGAGCGCCACTCGCT
>NW_005200785.1:5278-7586 GCF_000372725.1 Emiliania huxleyi CCMP1516 | reverse complement strand
AACTTCCTCGTGGCCGTTGCCGGCGGCCTGCATCAGCGCGGTGCCGCCGAGAGTTTGCTGGTTGATCTCCGCGCCGTGCCGCAACGCCAACTCGACCAGCTTCTCGTGGCCATACGCAGCGGCGCAACTCAGCGCGGTGTCGCCCTCTCTGGTCTGCAACGAGACATCCGCGCCGCGCTGGAGCAGCGCCTCGGCCAGCCCCTCGTGGCTGTAGGTCATTGCGAGCATCAGCAGCGTCATGCCGCTCGCAGGGCCGTCCGAAAAGACGAACTCGAACGTCGCGTTGACCTGCCCGCCGCCGTCGAGCCACGCCAGCACCGCCTCGTCGCCTCGCTCAGCCGCTTTAACGACCTCCTCTGGCACCGACCCGCTGATCAACACGGAGACGGACATCCTATGGCGTCTGATGCTACTCGAGTAAAAAAAAGCGTTTAACAACCCCGGTGTTCTCGCACTCACAGAGACGAGTCAGGAGGATAATTAGGATAAGAGTAACGTACGGTAACCATACAGTATGAGAGTGAACGACACCGAGGTGCGATTCTCGAGTACTATCCACAGTATACGTAAGCATGCTGTCCTGAGAGAGAGAGAGATTTCTAGCAATACCAAACAAATCTAACACTCACGCGTCATTTGGGGCCTGTCCTGTGCCGCCCTCACGGTCCGGGGGCGTGCGCTTGTGCGTCGGACCGCGTTCAGCCGGTCATGTCCATCCCGGCCGTGTCCATGTTGATCGGCGTAGGCGGGCGAGGAGCCGCCGCAAGTGGCGTCGCCCGAGCCTGCGGGCCGCACGCACGAGCGGCACCGGCACCGGCACGAGCGGCTGGCCAAGGTGCTCGTCGCGATCAAGGCGGGGGTCGAGCATCTCGCCGACCGTCTCGATGGGGTCGACATCGAGGAGGCGCGGCTGGCGCTCACAGAGGACAACATGGTGGAGGTGCTCCACCAGTGCGAGAAGAAGCTGCGGCGGGTGATTGACGCCATTCGAGAGGAGGAGGAGGCGATGGTGCGAGAGATGGGTCAGTCCACTCTCAAGGCGCGGCCGGACATGCCGTCGGAGCCGATGGCCGCCAATAATTGCCGCATTGGCGACGTGGATGGCGAGGACGGCGATTCGGAGGAGGAGTACGAGGAGGATCTGGAAGAGGAGGTATTTGACCGCGACGCTCTCAAAGAGCAGTCGCGAGGCATGCTCGACATGGCGAGCAAAAAGCGGACGAAGAAGAGGAGGGCCAACGGCAACTAGCGCGTATGGTGTCGGCGTCGCTGGTTTCGTGCTCGTTGGACGCATCAGCCTGGACGGCGAGCTGGATGGAGAGGAGGGCGGGAGATCTGTTATAAAGGGTGTTCATTATCAACCCCGATCCGCCGCACATCTCGTGCACTCCTTGAGCGGTCTCTCGCGCCGGCGCGCGCCCCCGTCACTCTCAAATACTCTCAGCTCTCACCCCGGCGTGCAGGGCCGAGATAATAGGTTATAGCTTATTGCGCGCCGAGCGGGGGTCTCCGGTTTTTTTGCGTATTGCGAGAGCTTGTGAGTTGTGAGTGTCAGTGACCAGTGTGTGTGATCTTATGCAGGGCATCTTATCGTTCACAGCGCCCCCCCAACAACAAGCAGCGGACATGCAGGGTACGGCTAACTAACATGCGCACGTCACACCAGGTTCGCCTCGAACAGATTCGCCACGGCTAACGCCACACGCGCGCCACATCACGCTCCCTTGCTCCGTGGCTGGTACTGGAAGAAGGAGAAGGCGGTGTTTTGGCGGAGCGAGGTCTGCATCGCCTCGTAGAGACGCAGCCCCTCCTCGCGGTACACCTGGATCGGGTCGGTGCCAGAGTACGCCTTGAGGCCCGCAAAGTCCTTGACGTACCCCATCGCCTTCATGTGCGCCTTCCAGAGCGTGTCCGTCTGCGTCAGCGCGAGGAAGCGGCCGGACTCGACCGCAAGACCCGGCCGGACGCTGTCCAGCTCGGCTGCCTTGGCGCGCAACGCCTCCTGCACCGCCGCATGCGCGCGCTCCTCGGCGCCGTCGCCCTCGAGGTCGGCGGCGGTGAGCGGCACCGCGGGGAAGAACTGCTGCAGCTTGGCGAGGGTCGCCTCTGCGCCCGACGCATCCAGGTTGCTCTTCAGGATGTCGGAAGCGGTGCCGGCCGCGTGGGCGGCGAGGGTGTCGAGCACCTCGTCGGCCGAGCCGCGCAGCACCGCGGCGCGGGTCCGGTAGGTGTCCTCCCTCTGGACGGCGAGCACCTGGGGGGGTGGGGTTTGGTGGGGGTGGGGCAACCCGTGGGGGGGGGGAGGGCG
>NW_005200785.1:0-1815 GCF_000372725.1 Emiliania huxleyi CCMP1516 | reverse complement strand
AAAACGCAAGTACAGCAAAAGAATTCATTGGACTAGGAAAGAAAGAGAGGGGCGCTCGCGGGAGAGGTGACGAGTGAACTACAGGTAGTGGGGAAGGCAGCCTCGATTGCCATACAGACATGGGTGCGAAACAACGACAAGACCAAGGCACGGGCAGAGGAACGAGAGAAGAATATAGGGTGGATAAAGCGCCTGTTCACGGCATGGAGGGTGAGCCACACCGGACGTACCGAGCGAAGAGCCGAGCGGAAGGAAGCCGGGGAAGATGACTCCGAGGAGGACGAACCAGTGGAAATCCAGTTGTCAGATGTCACGATGCATCCGAAGGGGACCCCAGCGCCGGCATCATCCGTAGAGGCACAAGTGTTCGAAGAGAGAGTGGACCTGAGCAACGACATGACTTGGAGGCAAATGATCGGAGTGGGAGTCAGAAATGTGGTCCTTGCGCGAGGGGAGCTCGATAGACTCGAGGGGCCAGGATACGCCGCGAGGAGGACGGAGTTGCGCCGAAAGGCGAAAGAAGCCGCGAGAACAAGGGACCGGCAGGCGGCGGCGTCGCAGGACGAGGCAGAAGAGAACGACGCGACAGAGGAGGAAGTGACAAGGGAGAGAACGACGAGAGTGGGACGACCGCGAGGTGGCATGAAGGTTGCAGCGAGAAGCGGCGAGAGACTGCGAAGAGAGATAGGAAGAGGCAGACTCCCTAGGGTGGGCGACGGCTAGCGCATCACACACCTCTCCTTAAAATCCCTGTGTGGTGGCGGCGTGCCGTCCTCCCATCCCTCCCTTGGGTTGTCTGTTTTCTTTCTTTCAGCACACTCAGTGCGAGCCAGTCCCGTGCCCAGTGTTGTGCGAGGGAGCTTTGTTGTAAAATTCTTTCAGCAAGGGATCGGCCCACCGGCTACCGAGGCGCGCGAGAGGCGCGAGGTGGAGGAGGCGGCGGCAAAGAAGACCGCGGCCGCCGCCACCGGCACCACCGAGCCCAAGCCCTTCACGTTTGCGACGGAGAAGCGAGCCGAGCGCAAGGTTGCGGCCGAATCTTCTGGTCCCCACTGGTCCGCACCTCGGGAGCGACAATGCCCTCTGCCCTCGTAGGTGCCACTCCTCTACATGGACGTCAACCTTGGCCCTGGTACGGCGCTCGTCCCAGCCACCGTTCGCAACAAGGCCAAGCGTCACGCCTCCTTCTACGTCCTCTAGGCAAGACTGGCCGCATTGGCCTTCACGAGGACGACGACCCGCGGCAGCTCGCGCGCAGCTTTGCTCGCACGTACCAGCTCGATGCGATGATGCGCGAGCGGCTGCAGCAGCTCATCGAAAGGTACGAGTCGGGTTGCGGGGAGACGTTTACCGCGCAGCAAGAGACGCATGGGCTGCTCCCGATGGTAGGTACATGGACGAGGTTGTGCCGGGACTTGCGGCCCAGTGCAACGCCGCCCCGTCGACGAGCGACATTTCGTCGGAGGCGGTCGCCGAGGCGCCGTGAGCGTGAGTGCAGGTCGTCGTCACGGTTCGATGGCTGCGCGTACACGCGACGAGCGGCAGCTAAGAATTGACATTCTGTGTAGGCGAACAGAGGCAACAACTTCGCGTGCCGGCTGCTGCCTGTGGAAATTTGCCAACGGTGTTACGGAGCTGGAAGCTGGGAATAGCTGCGCGTTTAGCGCAGCGGTCTGGGGCCCCCTTTGAGCCTCTCGTTTAGCGCGGCCGTGGAGGTCTCAAATATGATCCAAAATGGTGTGCGGTGGTCCAAAATGGTGTGCCAATCTTCGTGGAGACATATATAGACAAAAAAGCGACTGTGACTGTTGCGCT
>NW_005200786.1:0-4136 GCF_000372725.1 Emiliania huxleyi CCMP1516 | reverse complement strand
TATCTAGTGTGCGTGTCGGTGTCTGCAGCCCCTCCTGGGAGCCTCCTAGCAGTAAGGCGCCCGGCGCGCGGTCTCCGGGGCGAGGGGGGGGGCGGGTGGGGGGGGGGGGGTATGGTCCCGTCGGCGGGAGGCTGGGTCTGTCAGCAGGCGGGGGGGGGTATGGTCTCCAGGTGGGTTGCGTGATGCTACCATACCCCGCAAAAAGTCCGAACCCTGCACGCTGCCGCACAACATAAACCGCGATTCCACCTGCCCCTGCCGTGTGGGAAACCCAGTGTACCCACACTGCCCTGCCCGGCCCAGCCCGCAATGCCCAGCTGCGAATAACTGCCCGCTCGCGAGGTCTCGGAGAAACTTGGGATACACGCATATATGAGGCGAGCCCGCCGGTAACTGTTTTGAGAATCTGTTATAACAGAAGAAACGCACAGAGAGGCTAAAGAATTTTACAACAAAACTCCCTCGCACGGCTAAAGAAAACGATCACCCGTCCGTCCTCCCATCCCTCCCTTGGGGTCTGTTGATAAACATTACAAGACTCCCTCGAGTGCGTCACGGATGGCCGCCTGTGCCACCATGCGCTTCGTGCCAGCCAATTCTCGGTCAGCCGTTCCAGGATGCAGGAAAAAATAGTTTCGGTGGTCTGAGGCGGCCCAGCGGACCCCAGCGGACCCGTTGGCACGGCCAGCGCGCGTGGGGCACCGGGGCGACCCCCCCGTCTCACTAGTGTCCTTCCTTTGGGTGTGAAAACGCGACCTCGCCGTCAGACGAGCAGCGCACCGTTAGACGGAGGCGCGCGAGCGCTCGGAGGCCGCCCGACACGACTCACACATGCCTGCGTTGGGCCCGCGCAGCAGCCGGAGTATTTTTCCGGTCCGATTTTCGGTGTGCTCTGTTCACGGCACGGAAAAAACAAGCAGGTGAGAGGCTCGTCCTCCGACTCTCACGCCTGCAAGCCGACTGGGGCACCGGAAAATTATTCCGAGCCGGCGGTCCTCGCGTCCGACTGTGTGAGTGACTCGTGAGCCACCCCGACACCGCTCGGACCGCCTCTCCGCGTCGGCGTCCATGCCGCCGGAGCAGTCGAAACGTGGGCGTCTGAGCGTCGCCTGTGTCATCTGCCGAGCTTCCAGGCGGGCCTGCGACGGCAAGTTTGCCGACTGCGCCAAGTACGTGCCGCTACCCGCGACCGCCTCCGACGCTACCGGCCCGTCTCAGCCCGCCTCGCCACCTTCGAGCCGGCCTGTTCGCTCCAAGACGAGCCCGGGCGGCTCGCAGCACCGCGGAGCTCCGGTTTCCCTCGCCGCCGAGCCGGCTTACGCGCCCGTGGAGGAGATGCGCGACAGGACCGACCAACGCTACGACCTCAAGCGGCGGCGGACGTCGGAAGAGGCGGTGGGAGAGCAGCGGCCTCCGCGGACTGGGCGGCCGATGCGGTCATCGAGGCGGATGGCAGGACGAGGAGCGGGAAGCTCGGCTTCGAGCAGGCGGACGGCCGCCTGATGGAGCTGCTCGTCCTCGCCTCCGCCTCCGCGTCGCCGGACGCGCCGCTGTCGCTGCAGCTGGAGAGGTGGCTGGCAGTCTGGGCCAAGCCGCCGTTGCGTGTGCGCTAGGAGCGGCACTGAAGCCGTACTGACACACAGTTCTCCTGCGTTTGCTCGCGCAGGTGGTGGCGAAGTTGCTGCAGCGGCCGGAGCTACTCACCCCTCCTCACCCCGGCCAGGACGACAAGACGGCCGACGGCGAGATACGTGGTTCGTCACACGGCGCGCGGCCGGGAGGCGAAGAACCCACACTCGAGAAGTACGAAGAACGTGCGGCCCGTTGGCCGTTGACGCTCGGTGCCAGTCGAGTGGGTCAAAACTTGCACGAGCTCAACGGCGAGTTTGCCATCTTCAAGGCTTTGCCGAGCGAGCAAGACCGCGTCGCCGCGACGCGCCTGCCTCCCCGTGCCAGAGCTCAAGTGGGAGAAGGAGGAGGGTGGCAGCCTCTCTTCCACCTCGCGTGCGGGCAGGTTTGAGGACGTCTGCAAGTAGATAGCATAGGCTCAGGCGCGCACATTACGTAGCGGGTACACCGCGCGCGCGTGATGGTATGTGTGCCCTGTGTCTCTTGTTTGTCTGGTCTGTGCCTGTCTGAGTGAGGTGGTCTCTCAGTGGCCTTTACCTAGAACAAGAAACCTACACAAACTAGGCGGATTGCATCACGTGGATCGATATAAGATTCATTATTTGGACGCATCCCAGAAGTGACGCGAAGGCCCACACGAATGCAGGCCCAGAGTCTTACCTCTCCTGCAAGAACGCAGCGGTCTTGGAGCTTCCCCGTCACGTTCCTGCCGCATCTTATCCGTGGCGACGCGCTGTGCCATCGAGCCGTACTCGGCCGCGACGCGCGTCGAGGCACGCTGGACCGACCAAGCAGCGACGCCAAAGCGTCGACCGATAGAGCGCCACGCCCAGCAGTATGGGCGTCGACCGCTCTCTCGAGCGGCCGCGTGGTGGTGCGTGGCGCGGACGTCACGGGCGGCAAGCGTGGAGCCGCTGGAAGAGCCGGTGCGAGCCGTGGACGGCAGACGCTCCCCACGTCGCCGAGAGAGGCTGCGGGAGAGGGTTCAGGAGGCCACCGGAGGCGCCGGGAGGCTCGGGAGCCGCTAAAAAGTGGCCCGGGCACCTCGCGCCAACCGTCTGGTGGGGCCAGGTGGGCTCAGGAATTAATCCAGGATTTTAAGGTGATCCACTACACCTGACCGAGAATTGGCTGGTGCCTTCGAGCAGGCAGCGGCGCGCATACCGCAAGCGCTCGGCCGTGTCGAGCGTGCCACAGGCGAGGGCGCGCTGCGTGGCGGTGAGCGAAGCGCACGCGGCGAAGGAGAGCAGCAGCAGCTCGGCAGATTCCTCGTCCGGCACGCCCCATAGCGCATGGAGCCGCTCGAGCGAGGCGGCTGGGGCTGCGTCCAGATCCGTCACGCAGAGCTCCTCGCGCATCCGGGCGCACTCCTGCTCCAGCCACGAGCCCGGGTGCGTACCGCGTCCCGTCGGGACCACCATCCCGCTCAGCGTCCCTACCTCGTCGCTGAGGAAGGAGCCGGGGATTCTGACAGGAAGAGGCGTCGATCTGAGCTTCCGCCGGATGGTATCGTGCTGCTCGGCTGTGGAGCGGAGTTCGGCGACGAGCTTTCGGATGTCGATGTCCGGCTCGGCGCGGCCGTCAAACGCCGGCCTCGCATGCGCAGTGAAGCAGCGATCGTGCTCGATCTGGCTTGCGTGAATTCTTCCCACCGAAACGACCTCGATCAAGGCGCCCACCTCTTGCCGCCGCGTCTCGCGCACGTTCAGCAGCGTGGACACGCGAGCGCAATGCGGCGTGGTGGGAAGAACGCCGACGCAAGCAAACTGCATCTCGTTCAGCGCTGCCAGATCATCCTCCCTCTCGATGAGTATCCGCCTTGACTCGCCGGGCAGCAAAACCCCGCACGCGTCGACCGGCAAGTGGATTAGCGGCAATGACAGGGGCTGAGCATTGAACCAAAGCGACGCACCCATGAAAGCAGACGGTGCGGGATTGCTGGAGGCGGAGCAGTCTGCTCTAGCCTCACACGCACGGCGCACCGGCTGTCTGTGCGAAAAAGCGATCCAAAGGGCCATCACGAAAGGACGTCTCACAGCTTCGAAGAGCGATCTCGAGAAGAATTTGCTCAATGCAAGAGGCCGCGGGGGGGGTTAGGCTGCATGCATGTTTCCTCGCCCACCCCGTCTCGTTTCCTTTCCGTCCGTGTTTCTCTACAGCAACCTCTCGTTTCCTCTTTAGTTTCCCGGGGAAACTCCGTGGAAATCAGCTGGTTTGTTTGGGCCCCAAATCAGCCAAATCGGCAAAATACCGGGGTATTTTGCGGGTACACCTGGAAACCCCGGGTATACCTGGAAAATACCCGGGTAGTTTGCCGGTTTCCTCGGTTTCGCCTCAGATTTTGCCCGGAGACCAGCTCTCAGACTCAGGGAAACTCGAAGAGTTGCCAGACAGAATGGAGCTCCAAGGCTCCGGGCTCGCAGCAGCTTTGGGGAGGGTCAGGCATTGGTGCGGCCACGAGCGAGTAGCGCGCGCGGGAGAAGCGCGGCTAAACAGGCCGTGCCACC
>NW_005200787.1:6173-7165 GCF_000372725.1 Emiliania huxleyi CCMP1516 | reverse complement strand
GCAGTGACGCAGGGAGCGGCGCTCCGGCGGAGATTGGCAGATCTCGGCGTGAGCGATGGCGAGAGCGCGCGGCGGGCGCGCACGCCTTGCGAGTTGGTTGAGAACGTCGCTGTCAGGCGACGGCTCACGCGCAAACACCGACTCGAGGAGAGCCCTCCCGGCGTCGTCGAGGATCGCCTCGAGGTCCCTCCAACCCATAGGTATGTCGCCAAGTCGGGTCGCCCGAGTCAATCTGGGCGCCGCGAAAGAGAAAACCTCATCGACTGTAGAATGCTGGAGAGGGGACACACGATTCCAGAAATGGTTGTGTCCCCTCTCGCGTTGCTCGCTCGCCCGTGCGGAGGGCATGGCCGCGGAGGAGGCGAGTACGCGCTGCCAGGCCTTCCACAGACAGCCTCTTGGGCAGACTGAGGGTCGGCTTTGCGTGGCGTAGCCCGTGCGCTGCGCTGCGCAAAGCTGCGTGTGCTGAAGGTGCATCTGGTGCTTCCTTTCGGAAGTGCGCACCTCCTGCAGCTGGTGGAAGGCCGTGCCGCCGCTCGCCTGCTCCGTGGACAGGGCGGGGAGGCGGCGCCGCAGCGCCGCAGCGTCCGCTGCACGCCGGTGCAGCACTCTGCTGCCTGGTGGGCAGCATGCTGGTGCTGTGCGCGGTGTTTGCGAGGCGGCTTTGGCGTTGTACTGCCAGCCGAGGCGAGTGGCGCGAGGCACGCGCGGCGCCGCGCGTGGCCCGGACGGAGCCAGAGAGCGCGCTCGATGAGCCAGCCGGCGCGGCGCGAGCGCCGTGCAAGCTGGCACATCGTCTGCATGCTGCCGTCAATTCTCTGGTCGACGGCGGTCAATCTCACGATTGTCGATCAAAACCGGCGGGCTTTGTGACGCCGTTTACGCAATCGTTTTTTGGCTTCGCTTTCTCTTTTGCTTGTTTGTATTTTGTTTTTTCTTTTGCGAAGCGACCGAGGGGGGGGGGGGCGGGGCGGGCGCTAACTATGGGCAAC
>NW_005200787.1:0-3147 GCF_000372725.1 Emiliania huxleyi CCMP1516 | reverse complement strand
TGCCCGCAGGCAAACTGCTAACAAGCGGATGGCCTCCGCCGCGAGCGAGGAGTGGAAGAGCAGCGAGACGGCCGCGACGCGAGCGATGTCGACGGGGCTGTCGCAGCGAGCGAGGACGCGCTCGAGGAGGTCCGTGGGGAGGTCGAGGAGGCGGGCGGGCGGCGGCGTGTCTGGCAAGGGAGCGGCGGCGGAGGAGGCGGTGGCCCGAGCGGCGGCACTTAACTTAAAAGAATTTCAGCCCTCGCAGGCGGGCACGCGGGACATGCACAGGCGCCAAGGGGCGCAGAACCGACCTAACCCGTCGGAGGTGGGGGGAAGGGAGTACCGCCGGGTTCCCCTGCGTGAGCGCAAGAGTAACCCCGAGAGGGCTGAAGATGAGCGGTACGCGCAGGGGTCGGCGTGACGGGGCGAGGGACGCGCCGCGCGGGGCGCCGCCTCACCGGCCCAAGTGGCGCAGGGCGAGGCGGCGAGAACCGAGCGAGCACGTCCTCGTGAGCCCCGTGGCTCCAACCAGGCCCTTCCTTTTTTTGAGCAGGTGTGACGCCGCGCGAGCGACGCTCCGAGATCGCCCGAGATAGCGCGGCGCGGCGGTGGGTGAGGTGGGGTGGGGGGTGGGGGGGGGGGCGGCCTGGCGTGGAGCTCCGAGATAGCGCGAGATTGTGCGAGATCGCGCGGCGCGGCCCCGAGATGGCGCGAGATCGCCCGAGATCGCGCGGCGCGACCCGGGGCGGGGTGGATGGGTTGGGAGCGAGGGGGCGGAAGTGACCAGTGCGGTAGAGGGTCAGCTCGAGGCGCGTGAGCCGGACCTGTGAGCCGGACCACCCCCTCTTGTTATCTGCGTTGTTGAGCCAGGACTCAACATACTCGGGCTGTTGCCATCCCAAACTGTCACTCCCCTTTCTCCCGGCCGGGGTGGGGCGCGCGCGGGGGCGGCGGGTGTGCGGCGAGTGTGCGGGATGTCTGTGGGCCCGAGAGCGATATGCCATGTCCGCCTTGCGTTGTTTCATAACACCGAAGGCTAAGCTCAAAGAATTTTACCATTAAACGCCCTCGCACAACACTGGGCACGGGACTGGCGCGCACTGGCACTAACACAGGTACACCACGGGAGCCGCCTAAGCGACTCCTGCGAGGGTGGCGAGGCACTTAGCTCCGTGCACCCGCCCACCCCCGCCACAGGCAAGCTCATTCACGACCTGCTCTGCGATGGCCGTGTGAAGAATTTGAAATGCCACAACACCGGGCACTTAAAATCCCTGTGGAGACTCCTATCACCGCCCTGCCACCCACGTGAGCCTTTTGGCCGCCTCTGTCAGTGTGCCCGTGGTAGTGAGAGACTGCTGGTGAGAAGCCGGATTATTCATTACTCGATCCCAGCCCGGGAGATTCCAGAGTGAGAGCGGGCGTCGCTCGCCGCCTGCCTGGCTGCCTCAAGGTCAGACGCCATACGTGGCAGCGATCTCGTCAGCCTCGCGCTGTCGCCCAGCCTTCTTCAGCACCTTGACAAGGTTGCGGGCCGAGCTCCTCGTCTCTTTATGCCTCTTGCCGTACCGCGCATCGCATCCCTCCAGCTCCTCCCAGAATAGAGGGATAGCGTCGCCGAGCCTACCCTGCTTTTCCAGCAGCAAGCCGAGGTTGTAGATCGAGGTGAGCGTCTCCGGGTGCCGGTCGCCGAGCGTCTCTCGGCACGCCGCCAGCGCCTCGCGATACAGCGCCTCCGCGCCGTCCAGGTCGCTCTTGGCGTACAGCAGATCGCCAAGGCTGCCAACCTGGTTTGTGGAGCTCCCGCAGATTACCTAGAGAGCACGGCATTCGGGGCCATGATGTCGGTTCCCCACCGGACTTTTTTTGTAGTGGAGAGAATTAAGGAATCTTTCTGCTGTAACCGACACTGATATCGCTCTCCTTTAATCAGACCAGATGGTGAGTCTTAACTGTAAATTACCGTCGGAAAGCTGTCAGAACGGCTGTCAGAACACTGTCAGAACGCTGTCAGAACGCTGTCAGAACGCTGTCAGAACGCTGTCAGAACACTTTTGTGGGTAGGGTACTGTCAGAACGTTGCCAGCACTGCCCGAGAGCGGGCGAAGTGTGAACATCTGCAAGACGGCTGGTGCGAGCGCCACCGCCTCGCCGATCGCCCCCGCCTTTGCAGGCTCCTTTGCGGGCGCGGCGCCAGGCGGCGGCGGCGCCCGCTCGAGCCCATCCCGCTGATCTGCCTCGGCTGCGGGCACCGCCTGCTCGGCCGCCTGCCAGGGCAAGGCGAGCGCCGGCCAGGCTGCGGCGAGGCCGCACTGCCGACGTTAAGTCTCGCTGCCACCGCTGTTGCTGTTGCTTTGGCGGCAACAAGCGCCGTCTCTGCGGCGAGTGTCGCGGAGGAGCAAGGGCCGTTTGGCGGTGGTGCCAAAGAACGGCGCAGCGGCGCAAGCGGCACGTTCGGTCGCGCGTGACCCGAGGCTGCCGTCTTGGATGCAGCCTTCGCGTCTACCTGGACCGCCGGGCCCGCGCATTGCGCTTTGTGCTGCGGCGTTTCGGCCTGCTGCTGCCGGGCCGCGGCTTCTTCGGCTCTGTCGCGGGGCTCCTGGCTGCGGAGCAGACCATCCCAAGAGCGCGTTTGCTGCCTCGAGCCATCATGGCGGTCTTGGCGTTGCTCCTGCTCGACGGTTGCGCGCTCCCCCCTTGGCGCTCCCGCTTAATTGTCAGAACAGATTGTCAGCCAACGCAGCCGAGAGATAAATTCTCCGCAAGAGAGCCGCGTGTACGGAGGCGGTGCAGAGCGCGAACTCGCCGTACTGAGCCTAGCGCAGCGCGAACACGCCGTCTGAGCCTAGCGCAGCGCGAACTCGCTCCTGTTCATAGCTGCGCAACCCTAGCTAGCTCCATTTTGTGTGAACACTCGCCATCACGCCGGGAGACTCGCTCTCTGCCTGCCGGTGACACTGTACTAGCAAAAGGGGCGCGGACCACCATCGAAGCGCGCCGCCGCTATGGACGCGTTCGAGATTGCCGTCCCCGAAGGCGTGTCCGCCGGGCAGCAGCTGCAGGTGTGCGCCGACGGGCGCGCTCTCGTGCTCACTGTGCCGCCGACTCTCCCGCCGAGCCGGCGGTTGCGCTTCAGGATGCCGCCGCCGCTGCCGCCGCTTCCTG
>NW_005200788.1:2766-4986 GCF_000372725.1 Emiliania huxleyi CCMP1516 | reverse complement strand
TCGTCTCCACAGCAACACTCCGCTGTCCGCTCCTCTGGTGTCGGAGCACTTGGAGCAGAGTCTCGGAAGACTCCGCTCGCGGCTCGCGGGTCGCGGCTTATTCGGTTCTCGCGCGAGAGAAGCCCTCGCTCCCGCCCGCGAGCGTCGCTGGTCGCCTAGAGTGGTGTTCACGTTTAGGCGAGGCAGTTTTGTAGCGGATCCGGATGTGCCATGATGTGGCGCTCACCGCTGTACTCTGGCGTGGGGCGCTGTCTCTCTCTCCCGCCCGGCGCCGCGCGCCCGCGCCCCCAACACCTGACTGCGCGCGCGACACGAAAACGCAAAATGAAAGGAACGAGAACTCAACATTACAAGTACGTGTAGCCTTCACGCTGGCGACGGACCTCTATAAACTTGGGCTCGGGCCGAGGCACGTAGCGTTCACGCAGCAATGACCCTGGCTGCGGCGCAAGGTCGCCACCGGCACCGCCGCAGCCGCAAACCCTTTCAAGACATGCTTCACAGACGGGCGCTACGCGTTTGGCGCACGGAAGCGCAAATGACACGCAGCAGCCGCCGCAAGCGCCTGCGCAGAGCCCAGCCAGGCCACAGGAGCACTTGTCGCACGCGGCGCTCCTTTGCTTCAACTCATCGCAAGAGGCAACGACTACGGGCTCAGCCCTCTCCACTGTATCAACGAGGCTGCCGTTGCACGCCTTGTCATAGCTGGCTTGGCAAGCAAGCACTGAGCACGTCCAGGCCGCTTTAGCGCATACGCTCAAACTCCTGCAACACGGCCCACTCAGGTTGCACGTGCATTGGTCGCAAGAGCTACCGCAGTCCTCCATACGCTGCGCAAAGTCGGCGGTGAGCGCTGCCGACTGGTCCGACTCGTCTCGACGCATGCGCTGCGTGGCAGGGGCGGCCATTCGTTTGCTCGTCTTTCTGCCAGTCCGCGCGCCCTTTCCCCGGCCTCCCTCTCAGTGTTCAACAGTGTGGACTGGCCCGAGGGACGTGGCACCGCAAGTTCGGCCGTTTTTTTAGCCCTATAAAAGCCATAAATAAATAAAAACGGACAGCTCTCTACTGTGAGGTGGGTAAAAAGGAACAGGTCCCCGCCCTTGCGATCTTTGTGCAGGGTTCTTTGTGGGTGTGGTCGGCGACTAGCCGGGGTCGTCCTCCCGATGGATGGGGGACTGACTAGCACTAGCCGTCTTCCACATGGTCCCTCGGGTCCCTGCCGCTCCTAACCTCTTCGTACATCCTCCTGCTGATCTCCGCAAAGTCCTGCTCCCTCCCTCGTCTCGCCCTGCACGTCTGCTCCGCCCTAGCTCCGCCTCACCGTCTTCTGCCCTGCGTCGTCTGGCGACGGGTCCTCCATAGTCGGTCGAGGTCGCCGCCCTCCTCGCGCCTCTTCCCAACGTTCCCTCGGCGGCTGATGCCGTCCGCTCCGGCTCCCCAGTCCCCGGGTCTGCCCTGCTCTCGTCTGCGCTAGTTCCTCCTGCTTCGTCACCACCCCGGCGTCTCTCCTCTTCCTTCTCCCCTTCTTGTATGCTTTGCACATCGCGTCGATTCCTTTTCTGTGAGGTGTAGTTTCTTTTTGGTTGGGGCGGCCCTCATGACGGGGTAGGTAGGGTAGGTCTGGGCCTCGGCCGGGGGGCGCGGGCGGGGGGGGGGTCTGGCCCTCACGATGACGCGGGGTCTCCGCGGTAGGGTGGGTCTGGGCCGAGGCAGAGGCCGGGGGGCGGGGGGGGGGGGGGTTTTTCCCGGCGGGCTGCGGACTTTCCCCATCTCACCATACGTGTGTACAACCTCAACCCTGTTCCTCACCTCCCCACCCGCCACGGGGGCGCCGCGGCCTTGGGAGGGGCGTCACGACCCCTCTGACTCCTCTGAACGCTGAAGTGGGAGTCCGGGGCACAACTCTTCCACCCCGAAAGAAATTTCCCAACCGCGAACAGCACAGTAAGACGCCCCCAACCACCCCTCGTTTGTGGGGCTGACCGAGCGACTTTGCGTCAAAACATTTGCCTCCCTGCGAGCGCGAGGACCGGGACGAGCACCACGGCGGACCAAATCAACCAAATCGCCCGCGCGGGGGGTGGGGCAACCTCCGCCACAAGCACGCCCTTTACCGGGGCTGGGGGTGGAGCCACCTTGGGCGGAGATGGCAAGCGGGCGTCCTCATTCGAGCGGTTGCTTAAGGCCCGCGGGGGCGCCTGGGCCAACCCACCCTTTGGG
>NW_005200788.1:0-1925 GCF_000372725.1 Emiliania huxleyi CCMP1516 | reverse complement strand
CACCTCAAGAGTCCCCAGAAACCCCGATGAATTACTCCCTGTGTGATGCGCACGCACAGGAGCGGGGCGGGAGGGTGGCGCTGTGCCTCTGTGTTCGTGCGCATCTCTCATGACTCATGTATTTATTGGCTCTTCACGGCCTAGGGATCCTATGCCGGTGAGTTGGCGTTCACGCGCACTTGGAGCACTTGGAGTGCAGTTATCAGCCTCACATCCAGGGCCGGCGCTGAATCATCATCGTCATGGAGCTTTGACAACCTCTGTCTGGTGCTGCTTCTCGCTTCGTGCGTCCTTGGAGTTGGTCTCGTTCACCACGAGCTCGCCACGTCGCCGCCTGTGTTTGGGTTTCTATGTTTGCGATTTGGGTTTTGGATGTTCTGTGACCGTTTGTTTATTCCCGTTCCCCTGTGTCCCTGATCGTCCTTACAAGATCCTGCTCGCGCAGGTGGGGACCCTGTCCTTCTCCCACCCCTTGTTTTGTTTGGTCCGTTTTATTGCGTACAGCTCCGTGTTAGCTCGCAGCTCCCTGCATCCGCCCTTCTCCACATCGCCGGTCATCATGCCGATGCAGACTCAATCCACGCCTCCACCGCAAACACACGCGGAAGCCCGGTGACCGCATCAACGATGATCTCCAGCTTGGCGAGGCCGTTTTCCATCACCACCTTGCAGAAGGACGGATACCCCTGCTTTTGAAGCCACGCATCGAAGCCCAGCACCCGCTTCTCGTACTGCGCGCTCACCCGCTGCTGCCGCTCCTATAAAGACAACCACACGGGTGAGCCTAAGGGAGCGGCGTGCTCTGCCCGCACCGCCGCACCATCACGCGCCTTGCCTTCGAAGCTGCCTGCCTGGAGCCACACCTGGAACTTGCCGTGGTGCTCGGCGTCGTTTGTGTAGTCCTTGCGTTGCGGCATCGATGCGACCGACAAAGAGCCCGCTGGGGTCTCCCTTGCGATTGCCTCGGTGCCCCGCCAGCGTGCTTTTGTCATCATGCTGTCGTGCCTCTCCGCAGCCGCCGCGCTACCGCGGCCTCCGCCGCGGAAGGTGGCCCGCGCCTTCGCGAATCCCGTCTTGCGGCTTTTGCCGGATGCCCACCGCTTGGCCTCATTGCGGGGGCGGCCACCGGGCCGTGCCGTGGCCGCCCCCGTAGCTCGCGAAGCTGCGAACCGGGCTGCGTCCACTGCGCCGCGACCGTCGGCCCCCGGACTCGGTTCTTCGCGGCCTGCGCCGGAGAGTTGGCGGTCGTGCGCTGGGTGGTGATCGTCATCTGTCTGCTCTGCTGTGCTTCTCGCTCGTGCGTCCTTGGACTTGTGCTGACCTCCTTTCACCTCCTGCTCTCCTATCGTCCTATGCCACGTGGCTGTGTGTGTTTGGGTTTCTATGTTTGCGATTTGGATTTTGGATTTTCCACTGCACTTTGTTTATTTATTTTCTACGACTCTTTGTTTATTTATTGTTGTTAGGAATCCCCGAGAGCGCCATCGATGTCGATCGATGTCTCGATGTTACAGGATGTATGAACTGCGCAGCGTTTCTTCAGAACCCAGTTGTGCGAGGGACTACATAAAATTCTGGAAAGTGAAATTCTTCTAAAATTCTTCAGCGAGTGGGCCTGCATTGTCAGCTCACCAGTCAGTTACAGCGCAGTCTGGGCCCGCGCATACATGGAGAACTACGAGCCGCTCGGCACGATTGGCGAGGGCACCTACGGCGTGGTGCTCAAGGCGCGGCACAAGGAGACCGGGCAGATTGTTGCCATAAAAAAGTTCAAGGAGTCGGACGAGGATGAGCAGGCGTGGTAGAAGCCGTGAGCCCGCCGCGACACGGGGAGAGCCGTGCAAGAGAGCATCGATTCCACCAGCATTCAGGCGCTGAGCGCCCGGGCACCAGTGCGCTCGGCAGCCACCACACCTGCCCAACCT
>NW_005200789.1:0-4149 GCF_000372725.1 Emiliania huxleyi CCMP1516 | reverse complement strand
GACAGGGGCTCATTCGCGAGCGGCCGAGCACGGGTCCGCACGAGCCGCTTCTCCTGGGCCGCAGCGGAAGCAGGCGCGAAGCAGCCGTCTTTCTGCCGACGATGCGCTCGATCGCCATGCCTTCGTGGGAATCGACGCGAGAAGGTCCAGGCGGCGGAGCCCGATGGGGCTGCGTTGAAAGCTTATTGCTGGCCTGTCGCACCACCATCCTCGCGGCGCAGATTGAGGCTCTCCACCACCCGGCCTGCTTCCTCGTCTCCCTCTTCTCGATCGACCACTAGCCCCTCGTGATAGCTCGCAGATCGTTTCAGGACACCCGGCTGTCTTGGCGCAGCAGGCTCGGTCTCCGTCAGCGAGTGCGTTTGCGGCGAGGCAGCCGCAGGCTCTGACAGCGACGCCATTCGCACAGCAGTGTCGCACACCTCGGACCGATCGGCCGTGGAGGGGTTGATCCTGCGCCTGTGCGTTTGCGTCAAGCAGCACCGGGAGCACATTCCCCTGCCGCTCTGGAACGCCGCCATGCGGCGGCAGAGGCGCTGCCAGTGCTGTTGAAACAATCCCGCATCGCACGGCTCGGCGCCCATACCGCGGAGTACGTGGCGCAGGCTCACCTTGCGGTGCTCCTGCGACGAGTAGAGCGGCACTGCCAGCGTGTCAAAGAGCTTGTATGGCGGTTGCTGCAGCACCTGAGGCGTCTGTTGGAAGAAGTTGCGGAACGGGACGCCGCCACGGCTGGGCTCCTGCTCGGCGACCGGCGCGATGACGATGCGCCTGTCCATCGCCAGGTAGGCGACGAGGATGGCCCAGTAAATCAGGCGGCTTTGCGTCGCGCGCACAAGGTCGCGCCGGAGTTTGTCAGAGAGGAGCCACTGCGCGAAGGCATGGCAGGCGATTGAGGCAGCAACTAACAGGAAGACCGCACACGGCCACAAAGCGCTGATCAGGAGCCGTGCACGCATCGAGCCGATGCACGCGTCCGGATAGGTGAGGCCAAGGAAGTCGAAGCTGATCGCGTCCATAATGTCCATCCAGCGCGTAAAGTCCTCGTGCAAGCGGACGCCGTAGACGGGGCCGAGCGTACCAGCGATCTGGTAGAAGCTGATAAGGACCTTTAGCTTGGGCTGGAACCCCACCCTGACCTCGATGTGGGTGAGACGGTGTGCGGTACGAGCTCCAGCACGGCCAAAAATGGCAACGCGGGTGATGGCGAGGTAGACGAGCGCGCCTGTCGTAGCAACAGCCAACACGATTCCAGCCAGATTGAAAAGTCGCATGCTCGCCACCGGGCAGTCAACACAGCCCCGCTGCGCACGATCAAAGTAAGCTGACTGGCTCTTGCACCACTCGCAGCGCGGGCCCGTGTGGCCCGCGTTGCACGACTCTCTCGCTGCCGCATCGCCCACGGTACGGTCGTCAGAGCCAGAAGCGGCGAGGCGGAAGCGCGAGACCTCGGCGACATGGCCTGAACCGCTGCAGTGGTCGGAGGCGACGCACTTGTGGAGCTCGGTGGTCAGGTTTGAGGCGCGCCAGAAGCCGGGCGGGACGCCGAGCGTCTCGAGTGTTGTGCCTCGCGCACTGCAGTCGGCGTGAGGCGGGCAACGCTTGCAATGCCTGGTCGGGTTTTCAAAGATGTCGACCGGGTCGGCGCTCGAGTCAAGCAGGTAATATTCCCTCTTGCAAACAGAGCAAGTGACGCTGCCGCGTCCACTTCCAAGAGGGTGTGGGCACGGCAATGGTGCCGAGACGCCCTCGGTGCAGTAGTGGCCTCCGTCACAGTCGCGGCAGCGAGTCGCACCCGTTCCATCCTGGTACGTACCCGCAGCGCACATTTTGCAGACGCTCTGCTTGGTGGAGGAGGCGAAGGTACCCGGGGCGCACCTTGTCGGCAGCGCGGCGCCTCCAGGGCAGAAGGAACCGCTCGTGCAGGGAAGGCAGTCGGGCAAGCCGTCGCCGTCCGTGGCATTGGGGTATGTGCCCCAGCGGCATCGCCACCAGAGGCACGCCCCGAACCCCGACCGTTTTCAGGCATCTGATATGTGTTTTTGCAAGTTACACAAGTTCGTTACAATTGTAGAGGTGGTAAGGTGCAGGTAAATTTCTCGCCGGCCGTAACTGCTGCAAAAAACAAGTTCGCACAGATTTCGGGTACCCCCAGAGCGTAACGGCGGAGCTAAAGCGGCGGTCCTATTCCGCTAGGGGGGACTTCTTATTCTTCTTCAATCGGACATCGTCGCTACGCGTCGTCGCTGGCCAGGCGTTTGTTTCATAACATCGAAGGCAAGCTCAAAAGAAAAAAGGTAGGCGGAAAAGAAGAAAACACAATCATCGCAATCTGGACGCTTGCTTGCCCACTGTGGCATGCCTGTACATCGACTATGAGCAGAAGGCTGACGGTGCGGGTGCTGACGCAGCTGATCTTGGGTCTGATTTTGCTCGCGAGTCTCGCTAGACTGTGGAGCAGGCTGCCGGAACCGGAACCGCCAACGACGCCACCGAAGTCACGAGTCCCGATCACGAAGCCGCTGGCTATTCGCCGGGTCGTGTCATCGGAGAGCGACTACGTATGGCGCTTCTCGCTCAACTGTACTCGAGTACGCATATTTCCTGCTGGCAAAGGCACTCACCGCACAGCTCCCCTACTCCGTCTCGCGCGTGACCGCGAAGCGCAGCACGCACGTGACAAAGTCGCGCGCCGCGATGCCGTTCGTGCTTCCTGCCGAGTCGAGCTGCTGCCGCTCGTGGATCTCGTAGAGCGAGACGACGAGGAGCGCCGCCCGCGCGCGCGCCGCCGCGGGGAAGAGCGAGTGGCTTGCCGGCGACCACGGCGCCGCCGCCCGCCGGATCAGCGCCGCCGCCTCGCCCTCGCCGCCCGCGGCGCGCTGCAGCGGCGTCGGCTCGCCCTCGTGCAGGCTTGCGCCGCTGCGCAGCAGGGAGAGCGCGCGGGCGGCGGTGAGGCTCTCAAGGTGCGCGAGCGGCGTCCAGCCGCGGCTGGCGACCAGCCAGGCGGCGAGGTCGGCGTGTTCAAAGAGGTTTGCAATCTCCTCGGGCGTGCCGAGGGGCGTTGCAGCTCGGGAGGCGCCGTAGGAGGAGAGGAGCTTGGCGACCTCGAGGTGGCCCTGGTAGCACGCGATGAACAGCGGCGTGACGCCTTGGGTCGTGGCTTGTTCGACCGCCGCGCCGGTCTCGAGGAGCAGCCTAGCGACCTCGAGGTGGCCCTTCTGGCACGCGATGTACAGGGGCGTGGCGCCTTGGGTCTGGGCTTGGTCCTTCGCCGCGCCGGTCTCGAGAAGCAGCTGCACGCACTCGAGGTGGCCGTTCTGGCACGCCACGAACAACGGCGTGACGCCATTCTTCTTGGCTTGGTTGACCGCCGCGCCAGCCTCGAGGAGCAGCTGGGCGCACCCGAGGCGGTTGTTCTGGCACGCAACGAACAGCGGCGTGACGCCATCGTTGCGGGCGTGGCTGACCGCCGCGCCAGCCTCGAGAAGCAGCTGGGCGATCTCGAGGTTGCCCTTCTCGCACGCAATGTACAGCGGTGTGCCGCCGTCCTCACCGGCTTGGTTGACCGCCGCGCCAGCCTCGAGGAGCAGCCGGACAATCTCGAGGTGGCCCTGCTGGCATGCGATGTACAGCGGCGTGGCGCCGTCCTCATCGGCTTGGCCGACCGCCGCGCCAGCCTCGAGGAGCAGCCGGACAATCTCGAGGTGGCCCTGCTGGCATGCGATGTACAGCGGCGTGGCGCCTTGGTTCTGGGCTTGGCCGACCGCCGCGTTGGCCTCGAGAAGCAGCCGGACGATGTCGAGGTGGCCCTTCTCGCACGCGATGTACAGCGGCGTGGCGCCATGCTGCGGGGCTCGATTGATCGCCGCGCCCGCCTCGAGAAGCAGCCGGGCAAGCTCGAGGTGGCCCTTCTCGCACGCCATGTACAGCGGCGTGAAGCCGCCCTCATCGGCTTGGTTGACCGCCGCATTGACCTCGAGGAGCAGCTGAACGCACTCGATGTATTCCTTCTCGCACGCAAGGAGGAGAGCGGAGGCGTCATCCCCGTCAGCCGCCCCAACGTCTGCGCCGGCCTCGAGCAGCAGCCGCACCGCCTCGGCTTGCCCGTGCCGAGCGGCCCAGGTGAGCAGCGTGTCCTGCGTGTCGGTA
>NW_005200790.1:0-4149 GCF_000372725.1 Emiliania huxleyi CCMP1516 | reverse complement strand
GCGTGTCGCCGGAGCCGAGAAGCAGCTCCGCGTACTGCAGGCCGGAGGGCGTCGTCACCAGCTTCCCGTCGCCCTCCTGCGGCCCCGTGTCGAGTAGCGCGTTCACAATCTCGCGCCCTTCTGTCGCCGCCAGCAGCGCCACGACCGCCAGGCCACCAGCGAGGCCGAAGCGGCGCGATACAAAACCGGTCGCGGAAGCAATCGGGTCCACCAGCCCTACGTTGAAGCCGGCGCCACCTCCCGCACCCTGCTTGTCCGCGACCTGCCTCAGGTCGTAGGAGCTGTCCGCCATCGCCGGGTCGGCGGCCTCCAACTCGGAGACCTCCTTCGGCTCCTGCTGCTGGAGGACGATACGAGAGCGGTGCGGCGCGAAGGCCACGGTTCGAGGTGGCACGAGCGCAGTCAGACCGAGCGCCGCGGACGCGACGCTGAGCAGGGACATACACACATTTTTTACACAGGCGTCCAGGGGTAAGGTGTTTGTTTTTTTGCTTGGCCGGGCATCATGCCGGGGTAGGTAGGGTAGGGTCTGGGCCCTCCCGTCGGGGTTTTCCCTCTCTCACGCCGGAATTTTCACAGCAGAAAAAGAATTTTTCCGCGCAAATCACGATGTCAACCCTCCCCAAGCGACAAGCTGGAGGCAGGTCGCTAGACTGAGATGAGACCGCCAGTGGATGTGGGAGTCCACCGCGCACCGCGCTGCGAGCCTGTCGTGTCCCTTGTCAGGAGCAGGAGAGCCCCACCTGTCCCCCTGATCGTTCTTCCAAAATCCTGCTCGTGCAGGTGGGGACCCTGTCCTCGTCCCATCCCTCGTTTGGCGTGTCTGTTTTCTTTCTTTCTTTCTTTTACCCTCCCCAAGTCGTTGATCTGGTGCTTGTAGGGCTTGAGAGTGGCCTGCCATGTCACAGGAAGGACTGTGGTTGCAGGATAGTACCACCAGCCATCACTTTAGTTGGTATCTCTTAGGTGGCGAAGATCCCAGGGCGGATCTTCCAGCCCCTTTCGGCACCGCAGCGCGGTCCTACGGCCGCTGGTGGCCGCCCCGATGGCCCAGCTGGCCTAGCCGGGTCGGCTGCATGTCCGTGGGGGCCATTGTTGGGTCATTGTGTCTCGTTTGAAAACGGGTTTTTGGCCGACGGCAGAAGATCCTCTGGAGGATCTTCTGCCGGGAACCAATGTCAGAGCTCTGAACGGCTGATCTGAGAGCCCCCCAGCACAGTAGGGATTGATTATGATCAGATCCATCACTCACTGGCCGGGGTTGAGCTATTCTAGACGACAAGCCGCGTGCAGAGTGCCTGAAGTTCAGCCCCGCACGACGCACAGACGTGCCGGCTAGTGGGCTGCTAGCGCTCTGCGGGCAGCAAATGTCGCGCTTCTGGGCCACCAAGCCGGTAAGATGACCTAACCCGGTCAGTCTGAGGCTGCGGCCATGATGGTTGTACTCCTCCTGGTGTCGGTGGACCACTTTTTCGGCTTGAGCTAGCGACGAGAATGATCAGCGCGAGGTGGACTCACGAGGGAGGCCACGGGTCGCCATGTTGGGCACACAGGTGCCACCCAGGCAGAAGTATTGACCAGACAATGAATACGTACAATACCCTCACAAAGAGAGCGATGCCTTCCCACCTGCTGACCGCTTCAGCGGTGGTCGCCACCAATGCAACGACGGCACTCGCCGGCCACGTTGCTGGCCAGCACCAACAATTCTGGGCGCCGCTCGGCCCGAGGCATTGCTAGGCCTGCTCAGGTCGTGCCACATGAGCACTGAATGGCCTCTTAGGGGGCTCATGGGGCCGGTGACGGCGCCCTGCGCCGAAGATCCCAGGGCGGATCTTCTGGCCGCCACTTAAGAGATAGTACCCCACCTTCACCCATCCCATGATTTCTTTTTTAGTTTCCCATAAGTAAGGTAGGTAGGTAGGTAGGTAGGTAGGGACAGGGCAGGGGCCGGTCAGGTTTTTGCAGAATTTCAGCATGATGCCCGGCCCAAGCAAAAATAAAATACACCTGCAGGGGGCCGAAAAAATTTGCTAGAATTCTTTTACCATGGGCGACGGCACGCACCACGGCGTGCCGTTCTCCCACCGATCCCTCCCTTGTGCTTACACCGCCCTTCCTCTCGCAGAACGCAGCGAGCGCCGAGCCTCCCCCTCCAACCCACCCGCCGCGCTAGGTCTCGGTAGGGGAGACCCGCACTGCTCTCTGTGAGCCGCCCGCCGCTCGCTTCAGCGTCCACGGAAGCCGCCGACTCCGAAGTCCAGAATGTGCACGCCATGCATGTCGAGTAGCACAAGCCAACGCCAGCTGGCGGCGGTCACCAGCGGCTCGCTGCGTGCCATGCGAACAAGCTCGAGGGGAACAGGGGTGCTGCCCATCAGCTGTCGCATCGCAGCACTCGCGTGCGTGGTGCGAAGCGCGGGACCTTTACGCAGGCGGCCGGATGTCGCCCCGTCCTCGCCCCTCTCCTCGCCCTCCTCCTCGCCCTCCTCGCCCTCCTCGCCCCCACTTTCCCCCTCCCCCTCTCCCTCCTCGCCCTCCGCCGTCAGCTGCCAGCACTCGAACCTGACGACCTCCGTAGCACCAGAGCGCGACTCGCCTGGCCGCTCAAGCAGCAGCCAGGGCGCGGGCTCACTCGCCGCGTCGGCCCACAGCAAGCGCAGGTCGGTGCAGGCCGGCACGCGCGGTGCCGTCTTCATCGCCTCGAAGCAGTCGCCCACGTAGGCGCCCTCCGCGCCCAGATGCCGCTCGCCAGAGTCGAGGTGGAGCAGCCCCGGGCGCTCGATGCCGTTGACGCGGACCGTGTGCTGGTACACGAGCCACGCCGAGCGGTGCCGGTCGAAGCTCGGCCATTCCAGGCGCAGCACGGGCGACCTGCCATTACGCAAGGCGGCGGGAACGTGGTGGGAGGGACGGCGGAAGGCGGTGGCGGGAGGGAAGGCGAAAGGCGGTTGGAGGACCTGTCCTCATCGCCCCAGATGTACAGCGGCGATGCGACATCGATCACTTGAAGCAGGCTCGCCTCGAGCTGCGGCGCGGTGCGGAGGGCCTCCTCCGGATCGCACAAGCTCTGGGCGGCGGGCAGCAGCCCGCCACCACCCGCCGTGTGCGACTCGCGGATTTCGTCAGCAGACTGGCGGGAGCGCAACGACCAGACCTCGAGATACACCCCTGCGTCGGCTCCATGCGATCGCGGCTTCGGGCTTTCCAGGACGAAGACCCACCTCCTCTCCCCCCTGCGCTGTATTGAGACGAATGTCGGCGCCTTGCGCATGCAGTCGTCGTAATCGAACGCGTGCGCCTGCTCGGATCGAAGCGCCAAGACAGCCTTGCCGACCGGCCGCAGCGTCAGCACGTCGAGAAGGAGCAGCTCGTACGGCCCGTCGGCCCTCGGGCCGGGCGTCAGGTAGACCTCGGCCATCACGCCCGCCTGCTCAGACATGGCACCCTCCCGCGCCCGCAGCAGCTTCGGCGGCGCGGCGGCGTCCGCCTCGGTCGGAAGGAGCCACAGCAACGAGACCAGCGGGGCCGGCACCAGCTCACCATCTCTGTCTTCCCCCGGCTCCGGGAGCTGCGCGACGGTCACGAGGCGCAGCGGCCCCGCCTCCGGCCCGGACTCCAGCCCGAGGCGCGCAGGCGAGTAGGTACACATCCTCTCCAGGCGGCCAGCCGGCGTGTGGACCTCCACGCCGCCGTGGAGGTGTGTCAGCTCGCCCCAGAGGCCGCGCAGCAGCTCAAAGTGGTCGACGCGGTGCAGGAGGTCGCCCGAAGTGAGCGAGCGCACGATCACCGTGCCATCGGCAGGCGTGAGGGCCGCCACGTGCCCGCTGACAGCGCACACCGTCACCATGCTGACGAGGTGCGCGCTGTCGTCGCTGCCGGCGGCGCTCGCAGCGTGGGGCTGCTGCCAGCAGCGCTTGCCGGTGCGCAGGTCGTGAAGCGAGACGTGGCCATGCCCACCGAGCGCCAGCCACGGCCCATCGACGGCGAGCGATACGACGAAGAAAGGTGATGAGGCAGCCGTGGGACCCATCTCAAAGGGAAGAAGGCGGGCGCGCGCGAGCCCACGCCTTCTATTGGTGGCTGCCCGGCGACGGAGCGCGCAGCGTGCGCGCCATTCGTCGTCGCCCGGCGCGAGTGCAACCGGCT
>NW_005200791.1:4910-6912 GCF_000372725.1 Emiliania huxleyi CCMP1516 | reverse complement strand
GGCGGGCGGCGGCCGCCCATGGCGACGAGGATATCGTCGATGGAAGGAGCCTGTCCTCCCACAGCGAGCATGTGTGTATGCGGCGTGGTGGTACTCGACGCGCGGCGAGTGTGCGATTCGCGTCTTTTTTTGGCCGGTTTTGTTGTCGAACCCTAAACACTTCAGCCCTCAGCGGAGCTGGGAAGAGGACCGCCGCAAGCCGCGTGGCGTGGAGCGGTTGAGCATCCCTCCGGGGGTCCCTCTGCGCCGGGGAGGCGTTGTTGGAGGCTAGGACGTAAGCGTCCGTGCCCCCTTTTCAAACTCGGGGCCCACTCCGCTACTACGCCTACGCTCGCTCAAACCCGAATTTGGAGGGCCTAAAAGTTTAAGGTGTTGCTGCGCAGAAAGGGGTCGGACACAGGGCGCAGCTCATGCTAAGAGCTAGAAGAGGAGAGAGAGGCGGACGCTGCTGCCGAGGGCGACGCCTCTGGGCCGGCGCGGGGGCCCCAGAGGGTGTCCATGCGGGGGGGAGATGGGGTCCCATGGCCCGCCGCAGGCGCCGATTTTTTCGGATTGTTTTCTTTTTTGGAAGTTTTTTACTTGTTTTCATGGGAATTCGGCGTACTTGCGGCCATGCTATCACGCCTTGCGACAGCCTGTCGGCGCAGCTGACCGTGCCATGAAGCACAATTGATCACCTGCATAGCTCGCGGCCTTAGTATCAAGCATTCAGTGACGACCTGATCGTACGGCCAGTAGGAAGGTGTCCTTCCATCGTGTGCACGCTTCTGGCGCAATGCGCGTCACCTCGGATTGGCTGCTGGCACTCTCGAGGCTATGCCTACACAGCCTCGCGCGCATGGGCAGTCAAGAGGGACCACGCACCTTCTCAGGACAGCGCCGGTGCCTCTCTCTTGGACCGGCAAGCTTGGTGGTATCGTGTCACCAATGTGGGACCAGTGCGGCATCGCGCCATCGACAGCTCTGAACTGCGCCTCACCACTGACCGGGAAGGCCGCCAAGTGGGCCAGCACAGGTCGCACATTGTGGCAGCAGTCAGCAGTGCATGGCTGATAGCTAGAGCAGCAGCGTCAGGGTCGCAGGGTCGGATCGTGTCAAGCCTCTCGCCCGGCCGGCCGCGTGCAGGCGTCGGCCTGTCTGCTGTCTGGAGTGATCTGTCGGCGGTCAGTACGACCGATCAGGTCGGAGTTTTCTGATGGTTGGAGGGTCTATCTGTATGTACTCCTCGAGATCTCTCCAAATCTGCCCTCTGATTAACCGTACTTAATCGGGAAGTCGGTGCTAGCGGAGACTAGCGGAGCCGGGGCCCCGTTTCCGCACTGCGGCGCGGCGCACGGTGCCTCCGGGGGGCCCCGCGCCGGCCCAGAGTCCTCCAACCTGCGCCGCGCTCGGCGAACCTCGACAGCGCTTTCGGTGGCATGCAGCTCTTTGCGACAGAAGCCTGGAGAGCAGCTCCTCTGCTGCTCACACACTCTGCACAGCTGACACAGCCTACACTGTGCGGCTGCCACAGCTGTGACAGCGATGGGCTCGCCCTCACTGGCCCTCAGTCACTTGTGCTGCGGCTTGTGTGAGCGACACTGCTCGGCGACTGCCGGCACACTGTGAGACCATGGGTGTGAGGTAAAACCACGCTACCAGCGCTTGGTCACATCAGCCCTGAGGTCATATCCTTCTCCTCTGTTGATGGTAACACTTGTCTACTCGCTGGAGCCGAGCATGAGGGCTTGGCGCACCAACCTCTGTTCAACTCACCCTCGCGCCTGCCTTTCGTTCGCCCGTTTTCTCTTCCCAGGTCTCGTCTTCCTTCCGCCTGGTCTTTGTCTCCGTGCTCCCCGTATTGTTGTATTCTTTCTTTTTTCCTTCTTTCTCCCACCCTTTTTTACTCTTTCTCTCCCTTCCCTTCATCTTCTTTTCTTCATTTTCTCCTCTATTGTGCTCTTCCCCTCCTTCTCTGTACTTCTCCTTACTTCTTTGGCTTTTCTTTTTTACCGCCCCTTTC
>NW_005200791.1:0-2153 GCF_000372725.1 Emiliania huxleyi CCMP1516 | reverse complement strand
ACACAGCACACAGGTTAGGAGACTTCTAGTCTTAGAGAGAGAGCCGCGCGTATTGGGGTATTGTTATGGTGTTATGGCTCTCTGGGCATAGCAGCCCGGCCCCATAACAGCCATAACACCACATGTTATGATGAGAGAGCCGTCCCGGGTCCACGCGGTGTTATGGCCCGAGAGGCTCCACACCGAACTGCTCGCCGCTGGAATTTTCGCTTCGCCAGCGGCAGCGCCCGCGCGCGCGCGAGGTTCGGCATCGAACGATCGCCAACCATTTTCTCTTTTGCCCTCAAGTTAATTTCAATAACATCAACCTGCCTCTCCTGAGGCCTGAGCGATGGCTTCAGATTGCTCAATCAAGACCCGCCTGAAGACCCCCCCCCTTCCCAGTTGCACGCAATTTGCTTTTCGCGTTTTTAAGCACTAATCTTCTGCGAGCAAGCCTTGCTCGCACATTAGTAGTTAAACTTGCGTGAAGTTGGAGGGGGTAGTAGCTACGCGGCGCGTGGCGGGCGCTCCAAAAGAAGAATTTTACCGTCGCGAAGAAACACCGGGTCCGGGATACGCGCGGCGGGGCTACAAAAGAAAAAAATCATGGGACACACACAACAGCTGTTAGTTATTATGCTGGCTGTCATAACAACCGGTGGGAGCTGGGAGGTGTTATGAGTGCTATGAGGTGTTATGAGGTGTTATGGTAGGGTGGGCATAACACCCATAACAGCGATGGAGGTGTTATGAGGTGTTATGAGGTGTTATGAGGTGTTATGAGCAACCAGTCATAACAGCCATAACACCTGTTGGCCGCTCTCATACTCCCTTAATGTAGGTAAACCATAAAAGTAGGTTTGAATTCGTCCACGTAAGGCTTGGTGAGTGGTTGGGGTGGCCTCAGGCATCCCCAAGGGAGCCGCTGCGGTGCCACATAAGCAGCTTAGCGATTGTCGAGACTTTAAAGTATTCGTGTGAAGAAACGCAAACAGGACAGACGCTACTATGGTCACCAGTAAACCATAATTCGACTTTGAGGGATCATATCTCAAAAAGCCGGGAGACAGCATAGCCTTATTGTTGCATATTATGCCACATAAGGTCAAACTTGACCCCACAAGCATCAAGAACCCGATGCTCCGGCTCGACTGTGCCGGCACACTGCCTCCTCGCGCCGGCTGCTAGCAGGCCGTCGCGGCCCGTGGTGCACCAGAGAGAGAGGTCGACACGTTGCCCCCGCCGGCGAGTCCGCGCGGCTCAGGCCGGCCAGAAGGTGTGTGGTGACGGCACCGTGGCAGGAGTGCGGAGAAGAGCTCGCCGAACGCGAGCAGCAGATGGCCAAAGTGTACCAGCGCGAGAGCCTCGCGAGCGGGCGCAGAAGAAGCTCGCCGTGACACGATGCCGGGCGGTGGTGGTGCTCTGGCGGCTGTGCACAGTGGGCAAAGTCAGGCTGCAGCAGGGCAGCACGATGGTAGTGCCCTGCTGCAGCCTGGCCTGACATGCACAGGGCGAACAGAGACACTACTATCGTCCGGCGCTCGTCGTCGAATCTGGGCCAACTTCGACCGCCGCCACAGCTCGCCACGAGCACGCAGCGACAAAATGTTGACTGTATGGAAGTTGAGGCTGGTCGAGAGGAAGAGGCTGCCGTGCGAGCCGGCAGCAGGCTGGCTCGTCGTGGACTGCAGCGGCGATCCTTATGGGTTTCTCTGTTCATAGTAGCGTATACGCTACTATGGTTTACCCACACTAAGCGAGTAACCTTGACTGGGGTCAAGATGGTAGGACGGGAGTGCGCGACGTAGTGGCGCACAGGGGTGGTGAGGGACGGCATGCACCGCCCCCTGGGGTGAGGTCTGAGTACTGAGAGAGGAGTGCGGCGTACACGTATCGCGTCGCGGACGGAGAGACTGCCCCAAACCCGCGAGGCTGGCACGCGGCCACAAAACCTTTGTGCCAAAGAGCGGGCAGCCTCTGTCTGGCCCCGCGACGGCCTCTGTCTGGCAGCGCTGAAGCCGTCGCGGGGCGTGTGTGGGCCCGCCCGCGACCTATGTTGTCAGCGTCAATCCGACGGACAGCCTCGAGGGCGAAACGGCAGCCGCCCCTGCCTGACATTCCTTACTTAAGGTGACGCTGAGCGCGTCGGCACCGCAGCGGCGGCGGCGGTG
>NW_005200792.1:4088-6038 GCF_000372725.1 Emiliania huxleyi CCMP1516 | reverse complement strand
TGGTAAAGCGAAACTCGTGAGCTTACAGCCTTGTTATTGAGAAGAAAATACCTCCTGTTCACACAAAAACCCCCCCGGACCCAAGACGCACAGCTCACACTTCACACAAAAACACAACCCCGGACCCGAGACGCACAAGCAAGCACAGACAGTCGAGAAGGGAGAGACCGCACAGTCCCCCCCCTCAGATGTGAGTGTTAGAGTTGTTTGGTATTGCTAAAAATCTCTCTCTCAGAAGCCAGCGCTGGGTAGGGTACCAGGTACCAGGAAGCAAAAACACAACGGACCCAAGACGCACAAGCAAGCACAGAGAGCTTCACACAAAAACACAAACGCGGACCGAAGACGCACAAGCACAGACAGCCTTCTCCCACCCCTCGTTTGGTGTGTCCGTTTTATTGATTTATTTAGCAGAGACAGTCGAGAAGGGAGAGACAGCAACGACAGTGAGAAGCCAGCGCTGGGCACCAGGAAGGCGCGCTTCACACAAAAACACAAACAAACACAACCCCGGACCCACGGTGCCACGACGGTCGACGAGCGGGCCAAACAAAACAAATCTCTCTGTGCGGTCCAAATGCTCTCTCTCACAGGGTCAGGCCATGCCCATGGCGCATAAATCGAGCGCATAAAAATGGACACCTCTACTGTGAGATGGGTACAAAGGAACAGGTGGTCAGGTCCCCGCCCGCCGTGCGATCTTTGTTGCAGGGTTCTTTGACTTTTTGTGGCGCATATCCACTAGCACTAGCATATCCATGCACCATGGACACGTATGCCGGTATGCGGTATGTCGTGCGTATGGGCGTTTTTTTGTTTTTCTTTTTCATCCGGCTTAGCCGTAAGCCGACGTCTCAGCCACCAAACAAATGCGCAGCCAAAGCCGTCTCATCGTCGAAGGCCGTGTGCATCTCTCTCTGTGGGGAGGAGGGCGGGGAGAGCCGCGCGCCGCCGACGCACTCGTGGTCGGCCCAGGCACCTACCGCGGACGAGTTGGCGAGCGAGCCGTGCGAGATGAACTCGTGGTCGATTTCTGGCGAGGTCACATGCACGAAGCCAACGAGGACGAACCGAGTGCCGCTCGTCACACGGGCGCCCTCGTGGAGCAGCTTGCCGCTGTGCGTCGTCAGGTCGCCGCACCCGCACCCGGGCAGCGCGAGCCGGCCCACCCCGTCGCACCGCCGGCACGTGGCAGCTGCCGCCCGCAAGCCGCCGCACGCGTCGCAGGCCGGGCCCAGGGAGTGGAAGCGGAGGCCGCCGCCCTCAAACTCACTCGGGTCCGAGAGGAGGATGGAGAAGGAGAGGAGGTTGCCATCGCGGTGTGGCGTCAGCCGGTCCTGCGCGCCCTGCTGGTACCGGACCACGAACAGGTCTCGCATCTGCAACTCGCAGAGCTCAAAGCCATAGTGCAGCGCCAACGTCGGCAGCACGACTCGCGCGACGAGCGGCTTGACCGCGCTGTGGAGCGCCGGCGCCGTCTCGCGCTCGACCGCAATGTCGGTGGTCGGGTGGTGCTTGTGCCGCCGCGTCGACCAGCCGTTTGCCGCCGCGTGCTCGAGCGCCAACGCGACGAGCGCTCTGGTCTCGTGCGGCTCAAGCAGGCGAAAGATGTGCACCGCCCACAGACTGGAGCGCGCAAAGGTGCCGGAGGGGTCGTCCGGCAGCCAGAGCGTACTGTGCGGCGTGAGGAGCGGCCCGTCCCGAGGCGACAGCGTGTGCATGTCGTCGCAGCCCACATTCATGACTGTGTCTTCGCTCAGAGCAGCTGAACTTTTTGAATCACCGGTCGGTGCCGCCCGCACGCAGCCGCACGCGTCGCAGGGTTCCGACTCGCACCAAAACGCCCTACCTACCTATTGCGGGCGCCAATCGCCAGGCTCCGTGCCCAACCTACCTACCTAGGAATTCAGTCGCGCTATATACGCACTCGAACACGCACTAAATAGCGCA
>NW_005200792.1:0-2207 GCF_000372725.1 Emiliania huxleyi CCMP1516 | reverse complement strand
TCGGCGCTGCGCGGGCTGAAGATGCCGGCGCTCGTGCTGCACGGCAAGCACGACCCGCTGGTCGGCGTCGACGCGGGCCGAGGGCTCGCCGCCGCCACGGGTGCTCGCTTCGTCGAGTATGCGGGCGGGCACAACTTTGGTCACTCGGCGGCGGAGCGGTCTAAGGTGTGGGACGAGATCGTGGAGCACATCAAGGCGAGTCCGTGAGGAGCGCGCGAGGAACGAGGCAGCAGCCCGAGGTCCCTTCCCGCGCACATGATTGAGGCATACGCCATTTTATTCTTCCTCCCTGCGCGTGCATCAGTTGGTGTGTAGAGAGAGAGAGAACGTGAGAGCTGAGCGAGTTCCCCGTGTGCCATGCGTCACGTTGAGTCTGAGAGATGTCATTGTATCTATGGTCCGTCTTCATTTGTTGGTGTGTGTTGTCTGTGGATGTGTGGATGTGCGCGCACCCCGACCGCTGTGCCATCTCTCATTCTCTGTGACTGTGTCTTGTGTCTATCGTGTATTGTGCGCGCGGTGTGTGAATTATTTGTGTGTCGGAATTATTTGTGTGTGTGACGCACGGTTGGCAGCACCAATGAAGGCAGTTCGCCGGCAGGCCGTCGCTAGCCTCTGGGGGGAGGCGGGGGCCCCCGGAGGCACCGTGCGCCGCGCCGCAGTGCGGAAACGGGGCCCCGGCTCCACTAGTCTCCACTAGCACCGACTTCCCGATCAAGCTAGGTTAATCAGAGGGCAGATTTGGAGAGATCTCGAGGAGTACATACAGATAGACCCTCCAACCATCAGCAAACTCCGACCTGATCGGTCGTACTGACCGCCGACAGATCACTCCAGACAGCAGACAGGCCGACGTCTGCACACGGCCGGCCGGGCGAGAGGGGCTTGACACGATCCGACCCTGCGACCCTGACGCTGCTGCTCTAGCTATCAGACATGCGCTGCTGACTGCTGCCACAATGTGCGACCGGTGCTGACCCACTTGGCGGCCTTCCCGGTCAGTGGTGAGGCGCAGTTCAGAGCTGTCGATGGCGCGATGCCGCACTGGTCCCACATCGGTGACACGAGACCACCACGTTTGCCGGTCCAAGAGAGAGGCACCGGCGCTGTCCTGAGAAGGTGCATGGTCCCTCTTGACTGCCCATGCGCGCGAGGCTGCGTAGGCATAGCCTCGAGAGTGCCAGCAGCCAATCCGAGGCAGTTTGTGACGCGCATTGCGTCAGAAGCATGCACACGATGGAAGGACACCTTCCTACTGCCGTACGATCAGGTCGTCACTGAATGCCGAAGACTAAGGCCGCGAGCTATGCAGGCGGTCAGTTGAGCAGCATGGCACGGTCAGCAGCGCCGAAAGGATGTCGCAAGGCGTGATAGCATGGCCGCAAGTACGCCGAATTCCCATGAAAACAAGTAAAAAATCGCGCGCAAAAAATGCCAAAAAATCGGCGCCTGCGGCGGGCTGGGGGACCCCATCTCCCCCCCGCATGGGTACCCCCTAGGGCCCTCGCCTCCCCCCAGAGTCGCTAGCTCCGTCGCTGCCGCCGCCGCCGCCGCTTTATCGGCCGCTGCGCCTCTCCAGCAGCGCATGCGGCATGGGGCATCGCGCCAGCCAGCGTGAGTCTATCGGTAAGCGCGGGTTAGCGCGGGTTAGTGCTCACTAACCCGGCACGGGTCAGCACGGGTTAGAACGGGTTACCATAACCCGGCCCTAACCCGGCCCTAACCCGGCGCTAACCCGGCACTAACCCATGCGGCTGGGGGGCATACGTCAGCATGGGTTATGGTAACCCGAGACTAACCCGGCGCTAACCCGGGTTAGTCTCTCCCTCGGACGGCTTGGCTGCACCTTGCCCCTTGGTGCTCTCCGCGGCAACGCCGTTATCGGTAAGTTGAGCGTGTAGGAGTGAGTCATCGGTAAGCGCGGGTTAGCGCGGGTTCCACACGGGTTAAGCCACACTAACCCAGCACGGGTCAGCACGGGTTAGAACGGGTTACCATAACCCGACGCTTACCCGGCACTAACCCGGCACTAACCCGAGACTAACCCGGCACTAAACCGAGACTAACCCGGCGCTAACCTGCGCTGGGTCGGTGAATACGATAGAGAAATGTCTGGTTAGCGCCGGGATTCTTTTCGCTAGGATGCGAGAAAGAGGAAGCACCAACCGGCCTCGGAGTGCACCGGGAACACCAACGCGGTATGGGTG
>NW_005200793.1:264895-268887 GCF_000372725.1 Emiliania huxleyi CCMP1516 | reverse complement strand
CGAGAATCGGAATGAATCCCAACTTGGCGCTCGCGGCGCGGACCAGCCGCCTTTCGCCCCCTCACATCGATTTTTGCTTTCGCGTTTCGGCGCCGTCGGGCTCGGGGGGGCGTCGGCCGTGGCCCGTGGGGGGCACGGGCCACGGCCACACGGTGACGGGGGATCCAACTCTCAGGGGGCCACACTCGACGGGGGATCCAACTCTGAGTAAGGCACCCGGGAAAGATTGGTTCTCGCCCCTGTAACTATTGATATTGATTATTGACAGCATCCCCTCTAACTATTGACAATATATTGACATATTGATCGCTGATTTTAACCTCCAAGAGCACCAAATGTCGACATTTGTCCCAAACATCGAACGCCTACATGTGGGCTGAAATAAAAAAAATACGAGTTTAAAGCGATTTTCATGCGATTTAAGCGAGTTTGAAGCGATTTGGGCCCCCGTTTTGAACGATTTAGAGCCACTTTCAAGCCCGGGATGGGCCCCCATATTGATATGTTGAGTCCAACCTGACGGTCCTGACCCAGCCCAGGCCCAGCCTCCTCTAACTATTGCAATACATATATTGATATTGATCGCATCTCTAACTATTGCAGCAATATATTCAATATTTCCCGGGTGCCTTAACTCTGAGAAAGGGGGGGCGGTCCAACTCAGAAGTCAGATCCGGGATGGCCGGGCTGTCTCGCCAAGCTGCAGAAACAAGCTTTCAGTGCCTACAAGTGTAGGCACTGGATTATCGTGCGCGCGGAGCGCGCTGGGGACACACGCGCGGAGCGCGCTAGCTGGACACACGCGCGGAGCGCGCTAGCTAGACACACGCGCGGAGCGCGCTGGCTAGATACCGCGCGGAGCGCGCTGGCACCTATGTGCGCGGAGAGCGCACCGCGGTACCGGTAGAGTCTAGACACATGAAGACAGTCTGTTGCAGTCAGTTGTGGCCACGCTGCTTCGAAGCTGGCCTGACGTCGTAGCACGCGTCTGGCAGACGCTGTGTCTCTGCCTTCTTCCGCGTCATGACCACACCCCGCTGCAGCGAAGCTCCAATGCCGCCCCTCTGTGCATGTGACCTGTCGTTGTGGTGAAAGCGGTCTTTCCAGTTGAGCCCGCTCCAGTTCTCGAGCGCACGGTTGATGAAGGGCACGGCGACGGCCGCATGTAGCGCCCGGAGACACGCGCGGAGCGCGCCGCTGCAGAACACGGTCGCGCGGAGCGCGCCGCTGCACAGGCGCGGAGCGCCGCCACTTGAGATTGGGCCTGTGGGTGGGCAGAGTGGTTCCTAGCGTGTGAGTCAACTCTTAATAGAAATATCGCACCTAGCCCTCCTCAACCCTCAAAATTTTCGTCGGGCGCGCTCCGCGCGCGGCGCTCCGCACCTGACTCCTTGAGGTTGAGCGGCGTGTGTACGGCTCTCTAGCTGTAGGCCTGCCGCTGGCTCGCACATGTTCTGCAGCTTGGGGCTGTCTGATTTCGCCTCGTCCCTCGATCGCAACACCAACCTACAAGCTAATCTAAGGGGCCGCCGCGCTGGCAATGGACACTCAAAGTTGGCTGCCTCCACACGAGACGCCACACGAGGCTCACAAACACCATCTCTTTACCACACGCCCGAAGCGAAGGAGGCGAAGGGGTGCGTGGAGCTGCGCAAAGTGGCGCTCGTGAGGTAGCGGTCCCACTCGGCGCCGTCGCCCTCCTCGCTCGCCGGGCTCGCGTACTTTTCGATGGTGACGACGTTGGACGTGTCCGTCGGGTGCGCGATCTTCGGCCGGAACGGGGCGGGCGTGCTGCGGCTGCGCAAGCTCGACCACGCGATCGCTGCGAAGAAAGGCGCGTCGCAGACCTCGTCCGCCGCGCAGAGCCGCTGCTCGGGAGCCTTGGCGAGCAGACCGGCCAGCAGAGCGTCGCACTCGGCGCTGCTCTTGAAGAGCAAACGCGGAGCCTCGACGAGGATCTTGCGGTACACCTCTGCCGGGTCGGCGCTGCGGAAGGCGGGCACGCCGGCGAGCATCTCGAAGAGCAGCATGCCTGTGCTGGCAGCTGGAGGCGTGAAGAGACGCTCTTCACAGCCACAGGCCGATCTCGAGGAGCAGCACGCCGAGCGCCCACCAGTCGACGGAGAAGCTGTACGCCTCCCCCCGCACCATCTCGGGGGCGAGGTACTCGGGCGTGCCTACAGGCAATCTCGGGTACTCTCGGGGGGCTCTCCCGCCATTTCGGGGGCGAGAGGCTCGGGCGTGCCTGTCGGGGTTCGCTCTGCCGCGGCTGCATCACGGCTACATCTCGGCTACATCTCGGCTATCTCTCGGCACATCGCGGCTGCATCTCAGCTGCATCTCAGCTGCATCTCGGCTACGTCTCGGCTATCTCTCGGCTCTCTCGCGGCTCTCTCTCAGCTATCTCTCGGCTGCATCTCGCCGCAGATAGTCGAGGTCCGCTCTGCGGCGTGCACCTCGCCGTCGTCCGCGAGGGGCCGCAGCCGCTTGGCGAGCCCAAAGTCGACGAGCTTGAGGTAGCCGACGCCATCGACGAGCAAATTCTCCGGCTTGAGGTCGCGGTACACGATGCCGCTCACCTGCACGGGAGGTGTCGGGGACAGGTGTCGGGGAGGTGTCTTGGAGAGGGGTGCGGTACGCACGGTGCCACACGCGTCGTGCAGGTGGCCGAGCACGTCGGCGACGCACGCGGCGTAGAAGCGGGCCTGCCCCTCCTCGAGGCGACCCAGCATGTGCAGCACCGCATACAGCTCGCCGCCGAGGACCTGTTCACACCTAGAGGTGTGAAGAGGCGAGAGGGGAGAGGTGCGCACGCGTGCCGCCGAGGACCGGCTCTAGCAGCAGGAACACGCGCCGCGCGTCCTGGAAGGAGGCCTCGAGCCGCACCACTGCGGGGTGGCTCACCTACATGGTCAAAGCAGGGAATCGTGGCACACCTACATGGTCACCTACATGCCTCGGGGCAGGGAGTCGTGACTACGAGTCGCTACGAAAGCATCGACTGCGGCGGAAGACTACGGCGAACCACAGTGGGGTGCGTGTCCTCTCGAGCGCTAGTCGGAAGGCCAGATTCAGCTCACCGACGCGAGCAGCTCACGCTCGCGCACCACGGCACCGACGCTGCCGGACGCGATCAGCTGCCCCTTCCAAAGCGACTTGAGCGCGTGCGGCTGCCCGTGCACGTCCGTCACAAGGGAGACGCACCCGAACTGGCCCGCACCAAGCCCCGCGACACGGCGGAGGCTCGAGAGGGTCTGCAGGTAGAGCGAGCGCCTCGCCGCGACCTCGCGCACGCCCGCCGTCGCCTCGTGTGGCGGCGACCCGGCCTACTTCAAAGACGAGAGCGGCGGCTAGCGACTCCGCTGCCGTACTCGTCGCCTCGGCCGGGCGGCGAGTCGGCCTACGCCGATCACAAACCAGCCCTCGTCAATACGGGTGGGACGTGTACACGGTCACGGACGTGACGTGTGGCGGGTCGGCCTGTGTCCACACCGCGGCGCGCAGCTCGTCCAGCCGCGAGCCGAGCGCCTGCGTGGTGTCGTTCTGTTTTGCGCGGTGCACTTCTACCGTCGTCCAGCCGCCAGCCGAGCGCCTCCAACCCCGCGTGGCCCGTGGTCGCACTCTTGGCCAACGCGGGCGGCCTCTGGCCCTCAGGCATCGCCCGAGATTGGCCGTCAGGCATCGCATTCGGCAGCGACGCGACGCGCCGTGGCCCGCTGGTTGGGCCGCCACCGCCGTCGGGCACGTCGATGCGCACGCCGCGGCTGCTCGCTGGCGCGCGGCCCCCGCTTCCTCCGCCGCCTCCGCCGCCGCCGCCGCCTCCGCCTCCGCCTCCCCCGCCGCCTCCGAGGTGGCCCGAGATTGCCCGAGGTGGGCCGAGATGGCGGCTGCCGGCGGTGGAGGGGGAGGAGTTGCGGCAGGAGGAGGAGGAGCCGCGGCTGCCCATTCGCTCGTCGAGCGTGAGGTGCGCCTGTTCACTCACCACTCACCAT
>NW_005200793.1:248878-264173 GCF_000372725.1 Emiliania huxleyi CCMP1516 | reverse complement strand
AACTTGGAGCGAGGGAGAGAGACGAGAGCTGTGCTAAAAGTGGTCACACACGCAAGACCAAAGAGAACGGGACGGGCGCCACACGAGTCACGACGCGCACCGCGGGCACGATGGCATCAACATGGGGGCTACACATCTCACATGCCCCTGGGCGGTGATTATTACTCCGAGAGTCCGACACTGTATATGGCGTACACGCGTACATGGGGGGGGGGGGGGGGGGCCCGGGATTGGGCTTGGGGAGGGTCCCGGGGGCATGAAAAAAAAAATGGGGAAAACAAAAAACCGGACGCTCGACAAGATCCTCCACGGACATGCAACAAGAGGGGGGCGTCACGGACACCCAAAGCCGTAGGGACAGCATCGATCTGAGCTTGAAATCGATCTTCTAAATAAACAGGGGAAAGGGGCGGAAGGGGGGCAAAAAAATGCCAATAATGAACAACTTCGGGGGCTGCGGGGCCAATAAAAAGATGGATAATGAATTAAAGCTTTCCTTGGCTCAATCAGTCGTAAAGCTCCAAATGAGGTCACGGTCATGGCCGCACCCTGTGCCACGAGTGCAGCTGCCTGCTATCTCATCCTGGGTGCAGAGGCGAGCGCCGGCATCGGCACAAATTGCCGTTGCCTCCAAGAACGTCTTGGAGTGGGCGCACTCGCCCATCTCTGGCCCCTGAGAATCACTCCACACCGAGCAACCCTGATTCCGGCGCCACGAATTGGAGAGCCGCGTCTCGGAGCAACAGCGAACCTCATGCAACTCTGTATGCGCTGCAAACTTCGCTGCCTCCGTGCACCGACCGGGCCTGCCGCATTCGATCCAATTCTGCGGTGGAGGCGGCGACGGCGACGGCGACGGCGGAGGCGGCGACGGGATTGGGGAAGCGAAGGGTGGCGCCAGGGGGGAGTGGTCGAGGAGATCAGAAATGAGAATGCACTCGACGCCATTGAAAACTTCGACGGCAAAGTCGCAGGCATCGCATGGCAAGAGCCCAGGCGGAGCGACCGGACCCGGCGACGGCGTAGGCGACGGCGGGGGCACTGGCAACGGCGACGGCACCGGCGAGGGCGACGGCACTGGCGACGGCGCTGGCGAGGGAGAGGGAGACGGCGCCGGCGAGGGCGACGCGCCCGAGGCGTAGGTGGCGGTCACTGTGGCGGCGCCTGTGAGGCCATTGTACCCGGCCAGGACGATGTAGTACTGCGTGTCCGCCTCGGGCACAAAGTCGTCGATGAAGGAGCTGTCGAGAGTGCCAGCAGCCAATCTGAGGCAGTTTGTGACGCGCATTGCGTCAGAAGCGTGCACGCAGCTGGAAGGACACCTTCCTACTGGCCGTACGATCAATCGTCACTGAATGCTTGATACTAAGGCCGCGAGCTATGCAGGTGATCAATTGTGCAGCATGGCACGGTCAGCAGCGCCGACAGGCTGTCGCAAGGCGTGATAGCATGGCCGCAAGTACGCCGAATTCCCATGAAACAAGTGAAAAATTGCGCAAAAAAAGACAAATCCCGAAAAAATCGGCGCCTGCGGCGGGCCATCCGACCCCATCTCCCCCCCGCATGAATACCCTCTAGGGCCCCCGCGCCCCCCCGGAGTTGAATTCTCCTCCCTCAGCGCTCAGGCTGTTCCATCTCCCCTCATCTCGTTCCCCCACCACTGAGCACTGTTATGTTGAACGTCTGTTGAACGGCGACGCGTTCTATTCCATTCTATTTTCTCTGCGCGGTAACCCACGCGGTAACCCACGCGCTAACCCGCGAGCTAACCCGGGCACGCTAACCCACACTTCGCCCAGATGATGGCAGGGTGCCCGCCCTCCACCCAGCTCCCCACACACTCTCTGGTGTCTGAGAGATGCTCGCACTCTGTGGCATTGGTAGGCTATGCCACTTTCCCGCGCCACCGCCCACCCCTCGTACGGCTGTGTGAGCAGCTCCCGGCGGGACCTCGAGGGACTGCACGCGCGCCCGCGCGGCGCGGGGCCCAGCCCACAGCCACGATCGTTCACAAGAGAACGCACCCCAGAGTACGAGAGCCCCTTCCCCATGGCTGCCACTGCGCCAGCTGTCCTTGCGCGCGGGCTAGGCCGCCTCCCGCGCCCTGGCCCTCGCAGCGGCACCTGACGCGCGCCTTGCCTTCGCTGCGGCGAGCGCCGCCTCTGCCACCGCTACTGCCGCCTCGGCCGCCGCTACTGCCGCCTCCTCCTCCGCTGCGGCAGCCTCCTCCTCCTCTGCCGCTGCCACGGCCGCAGCCTCCGCCTCAGCCTGCCGGCGCGCCTCCGCTGCCGCCTCCGCTGCCGCCTCCTCGCCCTCCTCCTCGCCCTCCTCCTCGCCCTCCTCCTCGCCCTCCTCCTCGGCCGCCTCCGCCGTCTCCTCGTCGCCCTCCTCCTCGCTCGCCTCGCCCGCCGCCTCTCCCAGCGCCTCCGCCAGCCCCTCGACCGACGTCTCCGGCGTGATGCCGAACCGGATCCTGTCCTCGTGGAGCTCCGCGAGAAGCCGGAGCAGCCCCTCCCTGTCCAACGGCGCGGGCTTGGCTGCGGCTGCCTCCGGGGCCTCTTTCTCCTGCGACGGCCCAGCGCTGCCACTCCCGCCGCCCTTCTTCTTCTTCTTCTTGCCCTTCTTGCCCTTGGCGCGCTTCTCCGCCTCGACCTCCGCCAGCAGCTCCTCGGCGTGCCGCGCCGCCTCCTTCTCCGCCGCCGCCCTCTCCGCCGCCCTCGCCGCCGCCCTAACACTCAACGGTTGTAAGAGCGCAATCGATCGGCAGTAGGGCTGGCAGGGCATATGCCGGGGAACGGGCGTGTGTGTGTGTGTGAGTCACTCACTCACATCACGCCGCCCGGGGAACGGGCCTTTCGAAAAAAGAATTCTCGGGTTTCTCGAAAAAAGAATTTAAAAAGGAACTCTCTTCTCACAGCTCGACACAGGTGCGAACTGGCGCGTGCTAGCACAATCACAGGCACACAAAAGAATTGTTCGAAAAAAATCTGTAGGCGCACTGGCACGCACTGGCACTAGGAATTCCTAAACACACACACACACACACACACACACACACACACACACACACACACATGCATGCATGCATGCATGCACAGACAAACAGCCCCTTCCCCTTCCCCCTCAAGAGGCGAGGACACACACAGGACGCACCTCTATCTAGCGAGGCCCATGTGGGAGACTCCTGCCGCCGCCCCTGCCACCCCTGTGTCAGTGTGCCTGTGGTTGCGAGAGACTGCCAGTGAGAAGCTGGAGCGTGGAGGCAGGTCGCTAGACTGAGATGAGACCGCCAGTGGAGTTGGGAGTCCACCGTGCACCGCGCTGCGAGCCTGTCGAGTCCCTTGTCAGGAGCAGGAGAGCCCCACGCCCCCACCTGTGCCCCTGATCGTCCTTCCAAAATCCTGCTCGTGCAGGTGTGGACCCTGTCCTCCTCCCCCATCCCTCGTTAGGGTGCCCACAGGGCCCAAAAAAAGAAAGGAAAAAAGAAATGGGCCAACCCCGATCGCAGCACTTCGTGTTGGCCAGTCGAGAAATTGAGAGTGTGACTAGGAGGGTGGGACGCTGGGGATTCTCAAAGGTATACCCTTGGAATGGCCGGATCCAGCCTTAAAAGTACGAGATCGCGCGCGCTTCGCGCGCTGCACCGCCTATTCTCCGCGGCTGTGTGACGACGCGTGCCGTGTGCCAGCAGAGTTGGGCGCGCGCGGCGCGACGGCGCCCGCGAGGGAAGGCGCGGGTGCAGCGGCCGCCGGCGGCCGTACCGCCCGCCAGCCGGCGCAGCAGCGGCCAGCGCAGCGGCCGCCGGCGCAGCAGCCAGATCAGCCGGTACGCGCCTTGCGAGGCGAGTACTGCCGCCCGGCAGCCTTGAGGCGGCCGGGCGGCAGTACTCGTTCGAACTTTGCGAGCCGTGCGCGCGCCGAGGCGCGCTCGGCGCGCGCCCGCCCGGCTGCCAGTAGGAGGCGGCGCAATATGGCCTATAGTACAGCCCTTGAGGAGGAGGAAGAGACTGGCTGGCAGTGCTGTATGCCGCCGAGGGGCAGTTTTGGGGTGCTGTCCCCATCCCAGGGGGCTGCAGAAGGCGTCCGCAGCCGGGACAACCCGCCCCCCCAGCCGAGGCCGGTCGAAGCCCACTTGGAGGCAGCCATGAGGAGTCCTCTTGGTGCTCCTGGCGCCCGTTGGAATGGCGAGCGCGCGCCGATGGGGGGGGGGGGGGGTCTTGCTTGCTCCACACCGAGCGCCATCGGTCCGGACCGGTGCCTCCACCGAGGGGTGGCCTGCACAAGGTCTGAGCCGCGGGCGCTCGGCGCCAAGTGCAGTGTCACGCTCGCACGCGAAGGGGACACAATGGGGAACCCTCGTTTCCTAGTCACTCGGTCCCCCAACGGAAGGGGCCTCTCTCCTATTGAAACATTCCAACATCAGATCTTTTGAGGAGGAAAGCTATTTTTTTGGGTCCTGTGGGCACGACCCTGCGAGACCCTGACGCTGCTGCTAGCTATCAGACATGCACTGCTGACTGCTGCCACAATGTGCGACCTGTGCTGGCCCACTTGGCGGCCTTCCCAGTCAGTGGTGAGGCGCAGTCCAGAGCTGTCGATGGCGCGATGCCGCACTGGTCCCAGGAATGCAGTTTTGCGACGGTGTATCATACACTTTATGCCACCGTTGCATATCCCACCGTCGCAGTCCCACATTGGTAACACGAGACCACCACGTTTGCCGGCCCAAGAGAGAGGCACTGGTGCTGTCCTGAGAAGGTGCGTGGTCCCTCTTGACTGCCCATGCGCGCGAGGCTGTGTAGGCATAGCCTCGAGAGTGCCAGCAGCCAATCTGAGGCAGTTTGTGACGCGCATTGCGTCAGAAGCGTGACACGTTGGAAGGACACCTTCCTACTGGCCGTACGATCAGGTCGTCACTGAATGCTGGATACTGAGGCCGCGAGCTATGCAGGTGGTCAATTGTGCAGCAGGGCACGGTCAGCAGCGCCGACAGGCTGTCGCAAGGCGTGATAGCATGGCCGCAAGTACGCCGAATTCCCATATAAACAAGTGAAAAATTGCGCAAAAAAGAAAACAATGCCGACAAAATCGGCGCCTGCGGCGGGCCATCCGACCCCATCTCCCCCCCCCCGCATGGATACCCTCTAGGCCCCCGCGCCCGGCCCCCCCAGAGTTGTATTCTCCTCCCTCAGGCTGTTTTCCATCTCCCCCCTCATGCCTCATCTCGTTCCCACCAGCACCACTGTTATGTTGAACGTCTGTTGAACGGCGACGCGTTCTATTCCATTCTATTTTCTCTGCGCGGTAACCCACGCGGTAACCCACGCGCTAACCCGCGAGCTAACCCGGGCACGCTAACCCACACTTCGCCCAGATGATGGCAGGGTGCCCGCCCTCCACCCAGCTCCCCACACACTCTCTGGTGTCTGAGAGATGCTCGCACTCTGTGGCATTGGTAGGCTATGCCACTTTCCCGCGCCACCGCCCACCCCTCGTACGGCTGTGTGAGCAGCTCCCGGCGGGACCTCGAGGGACTGCACGCGCGCCCGCGCGGCGCGGGGCCCAGCCCACAGCCACGATCGTTCACAAGAGAACGCACCCCAGAGTACGAGAGACCCTTCCCCATGGCTGCCACTGCGCTAGCTGTCCTTGCGCGCGGCCTAGGCCGCCTCCCGCGCCCTGGCCCTCGCAGCGGCACCTGACGCGCGCCTTGCCTTCGCTGCGGCGAGCGCCGCCTCTGCCGCCGCTACTGCCGCCTCGGCCGCCGCTACTGCCGCCTCCTCCTCCGCTGCGGCAGCCTCCTCCTCCTCTGCCGCTGCTACGGCCGCAGCCTCCGCCTCAGCCTGCCGGCGCGCCTCCGCTGCCGCCTCCGCTTCCGCCTCCTCGCCCTCCTCCTCGCCCTCCTCCTCGCCCTCCTCCTCGCCCTCCTCCTCGGCCGCCTCCGCCGTCTCCTCGTCGCCCTCCTCCTCGCTCGCCTCGCCCGCCGCCTCTCCCAGCGCCTCCGCCAACCCCTCGACCGACGTCTCCGCCGTGATGCCGAACCGGATCCTGTCCTCGTGGAGCTCCGCGAGAAGCCGGAGCAGCCCCTCCCTGTCCAACGGCGCGGGCTTGGCTGTCGCCGCCGCCTCCGCCGGCGCCTCTTTCTCCTGCGACGGCCCAGCGCTGCCACTCCCGCCGCCCTTCTTCTTCTTCTTCTTGCCCTTCTTGCCCTTGGCGCGCTTCTCCGCCTCGACCTCCGCCAGCAGCTCCTCGGCGTGCCGCGCCGCCTCCTTCTCCGCCGCCGCCCTCTCCGCCGCCCTCGCCGCCGCCCCCGCAGCCCTCGCCGCCTCCTTCGCTGCCGCCTCGGCCGCCGCCTCGGCCGCCGCATGCTCCTCGAGGGCGCGCACGCACTCGGCGTGGCCCCTCTCCTTGGCGTACTGCAGCGCGGTCTTGCCCTTCTTAGTGCACAGCGTCATGTCTGCGCCCGCCCGCAGCAAGCGGAGCACGACGGCGGGGCGGTCGCCGAGGGCGGCGGCCATCAGAGCGGTGTCGAAGTCGTTGTCCTGCATGTCGATCTCCGCGCCGGATCAGCGTGTCTACAACCCGCTCGTGGCCTCTGTAGGCGGCCTCCATCAGCGCAGTGCTGCCAATCTTGTTTGGCTGGTCGATCTCCGCGCCACGCCGCAATGCCAGCTCGACCAGGTTCTCGTGGCCGTTCGCGGCGGCGAGGCTCAGCGCGGTGCCACCGCTGTTGTTCTGCAACGAGACATCCGCGCCGCGCCGGAGAAGCGCCTCGGCCAGCTCCGCGTGGCTATAGCCCATCGCAAGCATCAGCAGCGTCATGCCGCTCAGACGGGAGCCGCTATCAAAGATGCACTCGAACGTCGCGTCGACCCGCCCGCCGCCGTCGAACCACGCCAGCACCGCCGCATCTTCGCCTCGCTTTGCCGCTAGCACGACCTCCTCTGGCACCGCCTCGCTGCTCGGCTCGGCCTCCGCGCCGCCCTCGCCGATCAAAGCAGAGGCCGCGGCACTGGCGCCCGACGCCGCCTCGCTTGCGGGTGCGCCGCCCACCTCGCCGATCTCCTCGGAAAGAGGCCCGCTGCTGCCGCCCTCGCCGCCCGAAATGCCTGCCCCTGCGCCGCCCGCCTCGACCGCCGCCGCCTCGCGCCGGCCCGCCGCCTCGCGCCGGCTCGCCATCACCTCCCCGAGATACGTCCTGACGGCTGCGACGCACTCGGTGTGGCCGTTCTCCTTGGCGATCTGCGGCGCCGTCATGCCCGCCGCAGTGCGCAACGTCATGTCTGCGCCCGCCCGCAGCAAGCGGAGCACCACGGCGGGATGGTTGTGGAATGCGGCCCCTATCAGCGCGGTGCCGCCGCCGCGGCGCTGCTGATTGATCTCCGCCCCGTGCTGAATCAGCACGTCGACCACCCGCTCGTGGCCCTCGAGCGCGGCGGACATCAGCGCGGCGCAGCCGACGCTGCTCTGCAGGTTGATCTCCACGCCGTGCCGCAGCAGCACCTCGACCACCTGCTCGTAGCCCCAGCGGGCGGCGGCCATCAGCGCCGTATAGCCTTCGCTGTCTCGCGCGTTCACCTCCGCGCCCCGCTTCAGCAGCAGTTCGACCACCTGCTCGTGGCCGTAGGCGGCGGCGGCCATCAGCGCCGTACAACCTTCGCTGTCTCGCGCGTCCGCCTCCGCGCCGCGCTTCAGCAGAACCTCGACCAGCTGCTTGTGACCGTGTTCGGCGGCGATCAGCAGGAGCGTACAGCCACTCACGCCGCGACGCACGCACGTCGCGTCAACCCGCCCATCCCCGCTGAAGAGCCACGTCTGCACCACGTCGACCTTGCCGTTCTCCGCCGCCGCCTCGATCCTTTTCGGCAGCGAGAGCGGCGCAGCAGTAGCCGCCGTTGATGCAACCCCGCGGGACCCGACTGAGCTAGCTTTCGTCCGGTGGGGCATGAGTCAGGTTAGTTAGGGAGAGTTTCGAGGGTTTCGAAAAAAGAATTTTCAAAGCAAAAAAATAAATATTCGCACTAAACACACACACACGCACATGCATGCATGCACAGACAAACAGCACCTTCCCCTTCCCCCTCAAAACCTTCAAGGGCGAGGACACACACAGGACGCACCTCTCTCTACTCGAGTAGCGAGGCCCGCATGTATGTGGGAGACTCCTGCCGCCGCCCCTGCCACCCCTGTGTCAGTGTGCCTGTGGTTGCGAGAGACTGCCAGTGAGAAGCTGGAGGCAGGTCGCTAGCTAGACTATTTCGGACGGACGGAAAAACACCCCCCTTTTATGCCGCGACTATTGCTCGCTCTCTGTGCAGTCGCAACGCCAGAGGCCGTGCTTGGAGAATGGGTCGCAATGCTGCTGCGCCAGTGGATTGCCGCTTCGCAAGCTCCATCGGTGAGCTGCGGTGGCGCGCCGGCCGCTTCATGCATAGCTCTCCGGCGAGCGACCGCAAACGCGTTTTCCGTCCGCCCGTTTCATCGAGTGGTAAAATGCAATCGAAGTTGCCCGAATGGTAAAGTGCAACTTTGGCATTTGGTACAAGTTGCCCGAGTGGTCAGTGGGGAAAAAACCAAAGCGGAAAGGTGGCCCCAAGAGCTAAAGGTCAACATCCCCTCCGGCTACGACAATGCGAACCTGATCTGTCCTCACGGGGTTGACCCGTCTCCTCTAGATCAAAAAGGACTTCATGAACGGCCGAGCAATATTTCTTCACTACTATTATTAATTGATGCTTTTTGCACGGCTGAGCCCCCCCCCCCCCCCCTTCCCCTGCGCTCATTCCCTGCCCTCTCCCACCACACACTCCGTCAGAGCCCCGCTCCCCTCTTGAACAGGAATTTTGACAATTAACCAGATGGATCAATGACAATCGATGGGCTTGCCCATCCCGGAGTGGTTCGATCCCACATCAATCCGAGACGGTGATGGGAGGGTCGTGTGGTGGTCTCAGGCCCAGTGACAGGTAGTGCATCTGACTATCCCGGATCCTGCTGAACAAGCTCCTCTTGTAGCTCGATCGGTCACACCGCCATCGCCGTCGGGGAGAGGGGGGACGACACTGCTTTGGCAGCGTGCACCTCGATCCTGTACCGTGTTTGTTATGACCCCCCCCAATGAACACACCAGTGAGGGAGGGCGAGACGATCGAGGGGTCCCGTACCATGCATGCGGAATCGACCCTATCCAGTGCTCAAGTGCTCAAGCTAGACTACTGAGATGAGAGAGACCGCCAGTGGAGTTGGGAGTCCACCGTGCACCGCGCTGCGAGCCTGTCGTGTCCCTTGCTGAGGGAGGGTGTAGAGGATGTAGAGTGTAGAGCGCTGTAGAGCTGTAGAGATGTAGAGCGCTCTGGAGCGCTGTAGAGCAATGTCTCTGGGGGGAGGCGGGGGCCCTAGAGGGTATCCATGCGGGGCGGAGATGGGGTCCCACGGCCCGCCGCAGGCGCCGATTTTTCGGGACGTTTTTCTTTTTTGCGCATTTTTTACTTGTTTTCAAGGAATTCGCCGGTCTTGCGGCCATGCTATCACGCCTTGCGACAGCCTGTCGGCGCTGCTGACCGTGCCCTGCTGCACAATTGACCACCTGCATAGCTCGCGGCCTTAGTATCCACCATTCAGTGACGACCTGATCGTACGGCCAGTAGGAAGGTGTCCTTCCAGCTGCGTGCACGCTTCTGACGCAATGCGCGTCACAAACTGCCTCAGATTGGCTGCTGGCACTCTCGAGGCTATGCCTACACAGCCTCGCGCGCATGGGCAGTCAGGAGGGACCATGCACCTTCTCCGGACAGCGCCGGTGCCTCTCTCTTGGACCGGCAAACTTGGTGGTCTCGTGTCACCAATGTGGGACCAGTGCGGCGGATCGCGCCATCGACAGCTCTGAACTGCGCCTCACCACTGACCGGGAAGGCCGCCAAGTGGGCCAGCACCGGTCACACATTGTGGCAGCAGTCAGCAGTTATCTGATAGCTAGAGCAGCAGCGTCAGGGTCGCAGGGTCGGATCATGTCAAGCCTCTCGCCCGGCCGGCCGCGTGCAGACGTCGGCCTGTCTGCTGTCTGGAGTGATCTGTCGGCGGTCAGTACGACCGATCAGGTCGGAGTTTTCTGATGGCTAGAGGATCTATCTGTATGTACTCCTCGAGATCTCTCCAAATCTGCCCTCTTCTCAACCGTACTCATTCGCATCGGGAAGTCGGTGCTAGCGGAGACTAGCGGAGCCGGAGCCCCGTTTCCGCACTGCGGCGCGGCGCACGGTGCCTCCGGGGGCCCCCGCCTCCCCCCAGAGAGCAATGTAGAGCTGTAGAGCTCTACATCCACCGCGTGACGAACTGCGTGCGTTGTAGAGCGATGTAGAGGCGCTCTATAACGTGAAATCTCTACAACAAACTCTACATAACCGGCGAAGGAGGCACGGTCGCTCTCCGACACGAGGCGCGTTGCACTTGCCAGTGCTGCCCTGGCCTTCTGTCTGCCCGCCCAATGGGTGGCAGATGCCTCTGCTGCTGTGGCATGCCTCGCGGCTGCGACTGGCCGGCGCCTCGGCGCGTCAGCTCGGCTCGGCGTAGCGATAGTGGCCAGCGCAACTCGCCTGGACTCAACGCTCAGCCAGGAGCTCCCGCAAGCGCTGGCGCGAGTCATGGCGCGTGCAACGCGCAGTAATGCTCGCCTCGCCTCGCGCAAATGCGACCGTCCTCGCAGCCGACAGTCCACCGCCTGCTAAAGAAGCACAGCGACGAATGCGGCACCGGCGACGGGCTGGTCATGACGCAGTTATAGGGTGTTATGTGCCGTCAGAGTGACTCTCTGTGTGTCAGGGATAGTCAGGGCCGTCCATCAGAGCTCCAGTAAGCTCGGAGAGACCCCATTAGCGCGGCTCGACCTCTTTGAGTCACTGCCTTCCCGGCGGTTTGGCTGTAGAGCCTCCACAACAAACTCTACAGCAAAATCGCGCTCTACATCGCTCTACAACGCACGCAGTTCGTCACGCAGCCGATGTAGAGCTCTACAGCTCTACAGCGCTCCAGAGCGCTCTACATCTCTACAGCTCTACAGCGCTCTACACTCTAGTCTCTACATCCTCTACACCCTCCCTCAGGGGTGGACGCGTCACGCGAGACAGAAGAGGCGTATCGAAAAGAATAAATACGGGTAGCCGAGCCGTCACTTTCCTGCCTCGCAAGGCCGCAACTTGGCACGGGGCTGTCCCGGAAAGTGAAAAACGCCGGCACGGCGTGGCGCACCACGAAAGAATTTAAACGAAAGAAACCTCCCACAAGCCACATGCGTGATTGTAATTGTATTCTCCTCCCTCACAGGCTGTTCCATCTCCCCTCATCTCTTTCCCACCACTGTTATGTTGAACGTCTGTTGAACGACGCGTTCTATTCCATTCTAACGTATTTTCTCTATGCGCTAACCCACACGCTAATCCACACGCTAACCCACGCGCTAAAACCTGGGGGCTAACAAACCCACTGTCTGAGAGATGCTCGCACTCTGTGGCATAGGTATGCTATGCCACTTTCCCGCGCCACCGCCCACGCTTCGTACGGCTGTGTGAGCAGCTCCCGGCGGGACCTCGAGGGACTGCACGCGCGCCCGCGCGGCGCGGGGCCCCAGCCCACAGCCATGATCGTTCACAAGAGAACGCACCCTAGAGTACGAGAGACCCTTCCCCATGGCTGCCACTGCGCCAGCTGTCCTTGCGCGCGGGCTAGGCCGCCTCCCGCGCCCTGGCCCTCGCAGCGGCACCTGACGCGCGCCTTGCCTTCGCTGCGGCGAGCGCCGCCTCTGCCGCCGCTACTGCCGCCTCGGCCGCCGCTACTGCCGCCTCCTCCTCCGCTGCGGCAGCCTCCTCCTCCTCTGCCGCTGCCACGGCCGCAGCCTCCGCCTCAGCCTGCCGGCGCGCCTCCGCTGCCGCCTCCGCTGCCGCCTCCTCGCCCTCCTCCTCGCCCTCCTCCTCCTCGCCCTCCACCTCGCCCTCCTCCTCGGCCGCCTCCGCCGTCTCCTCGTCGCCCTCCTCCTCGCTCGCCTCGCCCGCCGCCTCTCCCAGCGCCTCCGCCAGCCCCTCGACCGACGTCTCCGGCGTGATGCCGAACCGGATCCTGTCCTCGTGGAGCTCCGCGAGAAGCCGGAGCAGCCCCTCCCTGTCCAACGGCGCGGGCTTGGCTGCGGCTGCCTCCGGGGCCTCTTTCTCCTGCGACGGCCCAGCGCTGCCACTCCCGCCGCCCTTCTTCTTCTTCTTCTTGCCCTTCTTGCCCTTGGCGCGCTTCTCCGCCTCGACCTCCGCCAGCAGCTCCTCGGCGTGCCGCGCCGCCTCCTTCTCCGCCGCCGCCCTCTCCGCCGCCCTCGCCGCCGCCCTAACACTCAACGGTTGTAAGAGCGCAATCGATCGGCAGTAGGGCTGGCAGGGCATATGCCGGGGAACGGGCGTGTGTGTGTGTGTGTGTCACTCACTCGCCGGGGAACGGGCTTTCGAAAAAAGAATTCTGAGCACGTAAAGCAACTCTCTTCTCAGCTGACACAGGTGCGAACTGGCGCGTGCTAGCACAATCACAGGCACACAAAAGAATTGTTCGAAAAAAATCTGTAGGCGCACTGGCACGCACTGCCACTGGCACTAAACACACACACACACACACAGTGTGTGAGTGAGTGAGTATTCTTGATACGAAACCACGACGACACACACCAGTCGACTCGCATCGGTTGCCTCCATCAACGGCGGAGCTATTCTCGCGTCCACACCACACCTGGCTCCAACAAACATGGACACGCCCATAGCTGGGGACACTACTAGGTCACGCATGGCATCAGAAGTTTTATCTCTACACTGCCTCGGCAGCGTGCACCTCGATCCTGTACCGTGTTTGTTATGACCCCCCCCAATGAACACACCAGTGAGGGAGGGCGAGACGATCGAGGGGTCCCGTACCATGCGGAACCGACCCTATCCAGTGCTCAAGTGCTCAAGACACAAGGGGTGAGGGGGAGGGGGGGTGCAGCCAGTCTCGCTTATCTCGCCTCGTACCTGGTAGGGTCGGCCAATGTGCAAGCGCAACAGCCCACCCATCCCGGCCCCCGACCCGCCGCCCACGAAGCAGCGCGCGACGGACAGCCCCTGTGAAGCCGAGGCGGCCGGAGCCGACAAATCAGCTGCGCGGGAGGTCCAGCTCGAGCGCCAGCTCCTGCAGGCGGGCGGCAAGGGCGGCTCAGCGGCCGTGTACGGTAACGTGCCGGTTGTTGACCTGTCCTTGCCCGACGACGAGGTCCGCGCGGCCATGATTGCCGCGGCCAGCGAGGTCGGCTTCTTCTCAGTGACCAACCACGGCATTCCGGAGGCGGCGATCGACGAGGCGTTTGGCGCGTCGGCCACCTTCTTCGGGCAGGAGCGGGCGGCCAAGGCGGAGCAGGCGCCCTTCGCCGCGCACCTCAACTGCGGCTACGAGTACATGTCGCAGGTGCGCTGCCCCTCGGCTGGCTTCGCGGAGCCTTCTCGGAGCCTTCTCGGAACCTTCCCCGCAGGTACGGCCTTCGACCGGCACGCCGGACCAAAAAGAGAGCCTCCAGGTCACCGCGCGCCGCGGGTCGATGGACGGCCGGTGGCCGTCCACAGACGGCCGCAGCCCGCCTCGCGCTACATCCGGAATCTCGCGCAATCTCGCGCAATCTCGGGCAATCCCGCGCGTTAGGCTTCGAGCCCGCCGCTCGCACACTCATCAGCGCGGCGCACTCCCTCGGCAACCGGCTGAGCCGAGATGGCCCGAGATGGCCCGAGATGGTCCTAGATGGCCCGATATGGCCCGAGATGGCCCGAGATGGCCCGAGATGGCCCGAGATTCGCCGCGGTGAGACCGAACCGGCAATCAGCGGACCTCCTTGCCCTGAGTCCTGTGCGTTCCTGAGTGCGCCGCAGGCAACAGACTGCTCTCGCTGCTCGAGCCGGCCGCCTGCCCGCACTTGCCCGAGGAGTGGAGCCTTCGCGGAACGTCCTCAACAGCCTCGCCGTAGGTGGCCTGCCCGCACCTGCCCGCCGGCACGCTCGCGGGGGCGCGCTCTGGTCGGAGGAGCTGGCGCGCACTACGACGGACTTCTGAGGCATGAGTCCCTTTGAGTTAGGCGCACACGCTCTGGGCGGAGGATGGGCAGTGCACGCTGCGGCTGCTGCACTACCCGCCGGTGGACGTGTCGAGTGTGCCAGAGGACTACTGGCGCGCCGGCCCGCACACAGACCGGGACCGATGTATATCTTTTTTTATGCACTTGTGCCTTGTGTTTCTTTTTTCATAGGCGCGCCGGCCCGCACACGGACTGGTGCCGCTGTATTTCTTTTTTATCGACCTGTCTTTCTTTTTTATAGGCGCGCCGGCCCGCACACGGACTGGTGCAACCTTACCCTCCTCTTCCAGCGCCCCGGCAACGCCGGCCTCGAGAGATCACTAGCTCCACGATTGACGAGATGATCAGTCGGTGTCCTCTTGTGGCATAGGCAATGCTGGCCTCGAGTGCGCCGCCAACCCGCGCGCGGGCGGCGCGGGCTGGCTCAAGGTGGGCCGGCGTGAGTACGAGAATGGAGATACCAGTCACTGTTCTACAGTATTGAGAACGGCGTCTCTTCGCCCCTCTGCCGCCGCTGTGAACAGGTGGACCCGGTCGAGGGTGGCATCGCCGTCAACATCGGCGACATGCTCTCGCGCTGGTCCAACGATAGCCTCCTCTCCAATCTTCACCGCGTCCGCATGCCCACGCCGGAAGAGGCGCGGCCGCCGCGGCCGCGCTACTCGATGGCGTTCTTCATGCAGGCCGGCTCCTCATCATTCCGTAGTGCCTCCTGCGTCTTGACCAACCCATCCCCGTCCTTTGTCAACCCTCTTCGTGCAGGCCGACAAGCACGTGCTCATCGAGTCGCGCCACGGCGCGATCACCGCCGGAGATTACATCCTGGGCCGCATCCGATCCAACTTCGACAAGAAGGGGTGAGAAGAAGGGGCGAGCGGCAGAGGTCGCCCGCCAGCCCCCAGTCGGCAGTCCGCCCTGTGCGTGCGTCGTTGCAAAGGTTAGATGTCTTATGTGTATGTGTGGTGTGGGTTTTGGCGTGGGTCTGGGTGCCGCGCGCTCTCCCCAGCCCACCTGGCTGTGTGACCTGTGGCCGACTACATGGTGAGCCATACGGACCTTGGGCTAGTTCCATTTCACTGTGGCACAGCTCGCGTTACAAAACCTTGATTTGACCATTTGCGCCATTTGGTACATCTCGCGGTGCCTTCCAGAGGCAGCTGCGACCCCGCCGAGT
>NW_005200793.1:227162-248695 GCF_000372725.1 Emiliania huxleyi CCMP1516 | reverse complement strand
ACGTCGGCGTCACATCCGCGTCAAGCGACCTACCAGCGCCCTCTCCCTGCTCTCTCCCGGGTCGCAGCTGCCTCCGCGCGTCCTGGAGATGTACCAAATTGTCGCCGCCGAAGGCGACTCGACGCCGCTGAGATCGGAGATCAAGCTCTGACAGGTCGCACGTCGCTCCTTTGACGCCGACGTGACTCCCCCGTGCAGATCACATCAGGACACGGTCTCGACACGCTCGGTACGACGCCTGCGACCCGTCTTGGTTCAGGTGGCACGACGCTCATCGCGCCTACCAGCGCTGCCGTGCAGGTTGCCACGACGAGGTCGAGCACGCTTCTATACGCTCGCCCAGCCTTCCTTTCTATCCCATTAGGCAGCCTGGGAACGGTGGCGGTCAGAGGCAAAGCCTGCGAGGGGTGGTGGAACCACATGTCACGGCTACCGCCGGCTCGACCCCACGATAGCCTCCGGAGGCTGACTTTGAGGCACAATCATCGGACGACGTCGGCGAGTTGAGTCGCGCTCGCGGTAGCCAGATGACCTCTCATACTAGTATCATCGGCCATGGCCGCAGGAAGCGCGGGGGAGGGCGCTGGGAGCAACACGGAGCTCCGTTGGACGCGTTTTCAAGATTAGCGTGTCAGAGTGAATTGGAACTAGCCTTGTGCACAAAACCTTTTCCTTCTAATAGAACGTTCTAACAGGGCTACACAATGACCCTATAGTGTGGGGGTGTTTCTGGCGAGTTGTGATGAGTAGAATTAGATTAGCCAATGGTATTTTGAAGTTCATTTATGAAAATACCAACTTGCCTATGTGCACGTCTCCGCGGCGGCGGCCCGGAGGCGGCCCGGCGGAGCGGTCAGAGCAGCACTGCGCCGGCCGGCGATCGCCTCTCGACTATACCACGGGCTCTATTGAATGGACTGAATTTCTCTCGCCCGGCTACGTCTGCCCGGGGCCTGGCGTGCCTCCGCCGTGGGCTGAGCACCCGGGAGAGCCACTCAGCAAGTGGTGTGCGAGCGTGTAGCCTTTAGCGTGCAGTCGGCCCTGTATGTTGTGTGTGTGCACAGAGTTCCAAGAGACGACAGAAGAGAGATCATGTGAGAGATGAGGTTGAGCCCCGCGATATTTTATTTGTAAATTGTCATTTGAATATTTTTGATGATCTCGATCGCAATCGCCAATCCTGGCCGTTCCGGGGGTCGCGGGACGCGGGTCCGGCGGGGTCGGACCCCGATAAGGCAGGCGATAAATATTGAATATATTGCTCCAATAGTTAGAGAGGCGATCAATATCAATATGTATACCTCGAGGTATGGCAATAGGAGTTAGAGGAGAGGCTGGGCCTGGGCTGGTCAGGACCGTGGGTCAGGTGGGTCCATCCTGGGCTTGAAAGTGGCTCTAAACCGTTAAAAACGGGCCAAAATCGCTTCGAAATCGCTTAAACCGCATTAAAAATCGCCTTGAACTCGCGATTTTTTCGATTTCAGCCCACATCTAGGCAATGTTTGGGACAAATGTCGACATTGGTGCTTTTGGAGGGTAAAATCAGCGATCAATATGTCAATATATTGTCAATGTTATAGGGGATGCTGTCAATAATCAATATCAATAGTTACAGGGGCGAGAATCAATATTTATCGCCTGCCTTAGACCCCGTGCGCGGTGCGGGGGATCTCGGCACTCGGGGGCCGTCATAGGGGGCCCACAGCGCCCCAAAATCCACCAGTGCACACAAAGATCGCAAGGAGGAGTATGCGCAGCATCGGGAGGCGGCCTTCCGCGGAATCTGGAACATGCGAGATGACCTGCGGGAGGCGTGCGTGCGGGAGACCGCACCGAGGGTCGAGGTAGCAGGCCGGGAGTACCCGATGCTATGGCAGCCGGCGGACTCGCCGGCGGTGCGCTCGCTCGAGCGGCGGCTGGCTGCGGCGTTCCGCCCCGGCGGGATGGAGCGGGAGGCGGCGGGCCGCACCATCCTCTCCGAGTTCATGCTGCTTTCGCCACGGCTCGGCTCGATCGGGTGGAGCCAGATACGGGCAGCGGCGACGGAAGCGACGGCCGGCGGCGACGATGAGGAGGCGGGGCGCATGGGGAGGGCCCTCGGCACGGTCCTCACTCGGGCACGAGACGAAGCGGAGCGACGCATGGCCGCCCTCAGACAGGCCCGCGACGAGGCGAGGCAGAGCGCCGGCGGCCAGGCGGCGGGCGCGCCCGGATGGGAGGACACGACGCTGGAGACGCTGGTGGTGATCTCGGGCGGCCTCCACATGTTCGCCTACAAGGCGCGCAAGTACGACCACGAGAAGCGACGCGGCGAGGGAGCATCGGCGTTCTGGGGAGCCTTCGTGGCCGCGATGAAGGAGGGCGCGGCGTGGACGCCGCCACAGAGCCTCTCCGAGGCCCAGCAGAAGGCCGGCGCCAGGCTCCACGCGATGCCCTGGGTGCTTCAGCAGACGCCGACCGCAGGGATGGCCCGCAGCGCCGGGCACGCCCAGCCAGCTCCCGAGGGGCCGTCGTCGGGGGCCTCGAGTGAGCAGGCGAAGGCCGAGCAGGAGAGGCTGCGTGCGGTGGCGGAGCAGCGAGCGGAGGAGCGCCGGCGGCGGGAGGAGCGGCGGGCGGCGAACGCTCAGTGGTGGCGAGCGGTGTGGCGCGAGGCGGAGACCGCGCGCGCTAGGGTTCACCAGATTGCGCGGCTTGTCTCGGGAGGGCGGTGGCGGGCGCGGTACCCGGAGGTGCTCATCGTCGACCATTCGCCGCTGCTTGTGGAACTGCTCCACAGGCAGCTCGAGGCGCAGCCCCTGAGCGCGCGCTGCTGGGGGAGTCCGCACGCCCTAGCGGACGAGGCGAGTGACGAGTAATCGTGCCGTGGCCACAAAGAATAAATAAGAAGCGGCCCCCGCGAGCGTGGAATAGGACCGCCGCAAGCGGCGTGGCGTGGAGCGGTTGAGCGTCCCTCCGGGGGCCCCTCTGCGCCGGGGAGGCGTTGTTGGCGGCTAGGACGCAAGCGTCCGTCGCCGTTTTCAAACTCGGGGCCCACTCCGCTACGCTCCGACCCGAATTTGGAGGGCCATGAAATTTAAGGTGTTGCTGCGCAAAAGGGGTGGCGCGCGGGCGCGCGCGGCGGCGGGCGTCGAGCGCGGAGCGGCAAACACAATGACGTCGGAAAGCTCTGCATCAAGTATACAGTAGGCTCTAAGCACGGAACCAGAGTTAGGGGAGAAGTGTGGTGCGTAGCCGTCGCCCACCCTCGGGCGTCTACCACTTCCTATCGTTGACTAGCGCTACCTCGCGTTGGCGCACCAGCTTCTACTTCAGCGCGAAGCTTCGCTGGAAAGAGAAGATGAAGCACGCGCTCACGGCAGATCGTCGCAGGAGGGGGAGCGAGGCACCACTCGGGCCGACGAACAAAGAAAGAAACGTTCCAACAGAAACGTTCCAACAGCTAGTGCTCAAGACGTCTTTCCGCGACTCCACCCCCAGCAGCTTCATCTCTGACTCCAACATCACCGGTACGATGTTCGAGGAGCTATCAGTAAATATGCGAGATACCCTTTTCTTTGCGCTTCTTTTTTCCGTTTTTTTCTTTTTGCCAATATTTGAGATACCACATGTTCAAACTCCGCACTTTAATTCGATCTTTCTCGCCGCGGCTCGTGGGGCTCGGAAGTAGTCAAGCAGGTGAGCGGAGTGGGCGGAAGGAGGCCTGGGAGTATTTTGGCACATGTACATGTACATGTTGTGCATATGTTGTTGTCAACTGTGTTTTTTTGTGGGTCGACCATTATGCCAATGCTGGGGCTTAGGGATGCTCATGCTCTGGGAGCGGTGGCTTCCGCCCTTAGGTCCAGCATAGACGGGGCGCCCGTCGACCTGCGACTCGGTGTGCGGAGGCGCCGATGGGCCGGGCGGGCCATCCAGAGATGGAAGATGGTACGGTGCGCATACTTGAGCAGGCGGGTCGCGCCGCAGTTGGCACAGGGGCCCTGGGTGTAGGGTGAGCGCGGCATCTCGACGTCGAACCCGGGTATTTCTCGGGTGTACCTGGACTTTTGCAGGTATACCCGGGTTTTACCCGGGGTTGCCCCGACTAATGGTAAATCTTACCTCCGTTTGATTGTTTTGGTCGGAGAGTGTTTGATTGTTCAGGGGGGCTATACCAGTCAATCGCAAGCACTGTTTTCCCCTAACATATTTTACTTTTTTGATTGACGACAGACGAGCTTGGTAGCTGAGCTTCAATGCCCAGTTAACCTAAAGAACCCAACCCAGAACATAACCGCAGACAGGTCACAGCGTGCGTACATTCGTAACACTCCCCTCGGACGTCCAGTGCGCGACACACGCCGCATACGACATCGCGCAACGGCGGCGGGAGTACGGCGCGCGGCCACTCTCTCCGAGACCGGGAGGTGCGGTAGCACATTTGTGTCACTTGAGCAGCTTGTAGCGGGCGGAGACTAAAGCAGCTTGTATTGCACTTTTTTCTTTCATTTTTTCAGATCGTCTTTTCACGGTGGTGGATGACATCGAGAAGATGGTACGGTGCGCATACTTGAGCAGGCGGGTCGCGCCGCAGTTGGCACAGGGGCCCTGGGTGTAGGGTGAGCGCGGCATCTCGACGTCGAACCCGGGTATTTCTCGGGTATACCTGGACTTTTGCAGGTATACCCGGGTTTTACCCGGGGTTGCCCCGACTAATGGTAAATCTTACCTCCGTTTGATTGTTTTGGTCGGAGAGTGTTTGATTGTTCAGGGGGGCTATACCAGTCAATCGCAAGCACTGTTTTCCCCTTTAAGCCTAACATATTTTACTTTTTTGATTGACGACAGACGAGCTTCAATGCCCAGTTAACCTAAAGAACCCAACCCAGAAAATAACCGCAGACAGGTCACAGCGTGCCTACATTCGTAACACTCCCCGCGGACGTCCAGTGCGCGACGCACGCCGCATACGACATCGCGCAACGGCGGCGGGAGTACGGCGCGCGGCCACTCTCTCCACAGACAAGCCGTAATTGCACAGACCTGCCGCCGGCGCCTGCCCTCTCCCCTCCGCGCCTCACCACAGCACCACTGCGGCCACCACAGGTGGCTATGTCTCCTCGGGACACCCTCCCCCTCTACGCGGCGGCGCCCGGGCGGACGAGGCGCGGCAGCAGAAGCCGCGCCCAAGCCGCGCCCGCCGCCGACTGGCTGAGGCTGCCCGCCGCCGCAGCTTTGGCGGCCGCGTAGCGAGCCGCGCACCGACGCAGCAGCTCCCCCGCGCCGGAGGAGCGCCGCACAGCCTCCGCCGCCGCAGGCCATCCGAGCCGCCGGGCCGCCCCCGCCGCCGCCGCCTGCAACGCCGCCCCCCTCGCCTCCATCTGCAGAGCAGCGGTCGACCAGCCGGCAGCCGCGCGCCTGGCGACGAAGCTCACCGGCGGTTGGGCGGCGCGAAGAGCGGCGAGCGCGCCGGCGCGCACCATAGACCCCGTCGCTGCAGCAGCATCCGCCGCCTTCATCGCAACGCCTGCCGCCGCCGCCGCCGCGCCGGCAAGCTTGGTTGCAACGCCTGCCGCCGCCGTCGCGGCGCCTGCCGCCGCCGCCGCCGCCGCGCCGGCCGCCTTTGCCCCAGCGCTCGCCGCTGCCGCCGCCGCCGAGTGCAGGGCCGGAAGTGCGGCGCCGGCCGCCTTTGCCCCAGCTGCAGCGGCAGCGCCCGCGGTAGCCCGGGCGGCGGCGGCGGCCGCAGCCGCCGCCGCGTGCGCCGCGGCGGCGGGGGTGAGGGGCGAAGCGATGAGGAGGGCCCAGAGCAGTCCGGAGGCCGCCGCCGCCGCCGCGGTCGGTAACAAGCGGCGGGGGCGCGGCGGGTCGGTGGAGCGGGCGGAGGGGCGAGCAGGGCCGGTGTGGGCGGGGTGGGGCGGCGGCGGCGCTGGCGGCGACTTCCGCGGCGGAGGGGAGGAGCGGAGGGGGGGCGGGCGCGGCAAGCTGGCCGACTCGCGGGACGGCGTGAAGAGAGACTTCTTCTCCGAGGACTCGGTCGGCTTCTGCGGCTTCTGCGGCCTCCGCGGCTTTTGGCTCGGCTTTTGGCCCGTCGGAGAGGGTGGGTCGACGGCCTGCGCGGTCAACACGCCAGCCTCGGGGCGGGAGTACGGTCTCGGTGCAAGAGTCTTCAGAGTACGAGGGTTGGGACTACGGCCGAATGCGGCCGAGTACAGCGGAGTGCGTGTCCTCTCGAGCGCTGCTTGGAAGACGAGAATCCGCCTCTCCGGCTTCTGGGGTCGGCGAGCCCATATCTCCCCATATCTCCCCCATATGTCCCCCAGATCTCCGCTTCTAGGGTCGGCGAGCCCATATCTCCCCAGATCTCCCCAGATCTCCCCCAGATCTCCGCTTCTAGGGTCGGCGAGCCCATATCTCCCCATATCTCCCCAGATCTCCCCCATATCTCCCCATATCTCCCCCATATCTCCCCCAGATCTCCGCTTCTAGGGTCGACCACCGACCGCGCCGGCGCGTTGATGCGCCAAGTGGAGGTGGAGGTCGGCGTCCCCACGAGCCGGCCTGTTCACAGCAGTAGGTGTGAAGAGACGCTGTTCACAGGGGGTGGAGGTCGGCGTGCCCACGAGCCGGCCTGCGCCGGCGGTGGGGCGGTGGGGCGGTGGGGCGGTGGGGCGGTGGGGCGATGGGGCGGTGGGGCGGTGGGGCGGTGGGGCGGTGGGGCGGTGGGGCGAGGCAAGAGTCCGAGGGGCGAACACGGAGCTGGTGGCGCGCGACAAACGGCTCTTCGTGCGGGTCCGCTCCCGGGCACGGCCGAGATAGCCCGAGATTGCAGAGTCGTCTCGCGGCGGGCGGCGAGGCGTGGGGCAGGAGGCGTGTGCACGAGTCGGGTGGTGGGTGGTGGAGGAGGGGGGAGGCAGGCGGAGGACGGTGTGTGTGTGTGTGTGTGTGTGTGTGTGTGTGTGTGTGTGTGTGTGTGTGCGTGTGTGTGTGTGTGTGTGTGTGTGTGTGTGTGTGTGTGTGTGTGTGTGTGTGTGTGTGTGTGTGTGTGTGTGTGTGGAGGATGGTAGTAAGGTCTCACCGAGCTCGAGGCACTGCCACCTCGCAGCCTCAGAGTTGCACGCCGTCTTGTCGATGTCGGCGACCGACGCCATCAGCGCCGTGAGTCCTGGAGACGGGGAGGAGGGAGGGGGGTGCTTGAGAGGAGGGGGGAGGGGAGGGGGGCCTTTGAGGGAGGGGGGGGGGGGGGGGGGGGAGGAGCAGGAGGAAGTGGGAGGGAGGGGGAGAGGGAGCAGCGGGAGAGGCTGCACCGACGCCAGCGATGGCAAAGACGACGACCGCGGCGGGGAGCGAGCAGCGGCGCTTCGCGGCGGGGGAGCGCTCGACCGGGAACAGAATCCGAGTCGCCGTCGATTCGGCGGCCGCGGCCTTCTTGCGGCCGGCGATGTGTGATGTCGCAGGGGAGAGCGTCGCGGCGGGCGGAGTGACCTGCCCCTCCGTGTCATCCTCCTCAGTCGCGGGCCGCTGAGCGGAAGGGTCGGGGCTCAAAAACTCGGCCCTCGCAACTCGGAGAGCCCGCACCCTCTTGCGTGCGAGGAGGGTGCGGGCGACAGCCTGCAAATTGCACGCTGCACGGCGTCGCTTGGTCAGGTCCGCCAGGTGACGCATGCGCCGCGGAGAAAAGGGGCGGCGGCGGAGGGGACTCGTCACGCGCGGCTTTGCGACCGTTCCCGCGTTGCGGAAGACGAGCTTCTGCGAGGCGCGCATGGCAGAGGAGCGCACGGGAGTCACAACTGACAAAAGCAGACCAGCGGCACCATCAATGCAGGCGTGAACAGGCTTGTTGGCACCGGGTTGCTGCCGGGTTGTGGTATTGTCATGTGTGTGTGTGGAAGGTTCTCGAGGTTCTCGAGGTGGATATCCTTTGGCCGCGTTGGGTAGCGAGGATTGGTGTAACCCGAGTGTGTGGAAGGCAACCGATGCGTGTCGACTGGTGTGTGAGATTCTTGGTGTGTGTCGTCGTGGTTTCCTATAAGAATACTCACTCACTCGCTCCGGGTTGTGTTTTTTGCGTGAGAAGGCAGGCATCAAATGTCGAAGAGCATCGCTACTCGATCGAGAGAGAGAGAGAGAGAGAGAGAGAGATTTAGCAATACCAAACAACTCTAACACTCAAACGTCATCTGGGGCCTGGAGCCCTGTTCACGCGCGCGCGAGACGTGCAGACAGGGTTGCCAGGTGAGAGCGAATGGCGCGGTTCACGCCTCGCACAACAGGAGCGGCCGCACTCTGCTCGCTACCCCCCCTGCACAACTGAGCTCATGGCCGACCCCCCCCCCAGCAGCAGCGCTCTGCTGCTGGGGGGTCCGGACCCCCCCCCCCAGCAGGAGCGCTCTGCCTGTGGGGGGTGCTGGCATCTCTGTACAGACAGCAGCTGTAAGTAGCATGCGTTCGAGTTGCGAGAATTTATGGTCGGCATCAAAATCAGTGGTCTCACCGGCGGGCCCTCCTACTGCCAACCGGGAGGTGCGGGGCACGCCAGCCTCTCTTCTACGCCTCTCGGAGAGGGGGGGGCGGCGGCGAGGAGGCGGGAGAGCTGGGTCCAGTGCGCTCTGCTGCTGGGGGGGTCAGACCCCCCCCCCTAGCAGCAGGGATGAGCTTAGTTGTGCAGGGGGGTAGCGAGCAGAGTGCGGCCGCTCCGCGTGTGTGTGTGTGTGTGTGTCTCACGTCACTGCATCCTCTCGAGGTTCTCGAGGCACGTCGCCATTTGGCAGCATGTGACCAAGCTCAAAGCAGGCAAATTCACCGTTCAGGACGATGTCCTCTGCCGACAAAAAGCCAGCTCTCTGTGCGCTTGTGTGGACAGCACGAACGAGGAAATCCGTCGTTTCATGCTCAAAGATGTATACGGGCGGCCGCGTGATTGAAATGTTCTGATCGCGGATACACATCTGCTCCAACCTACACCACCCGCGCTGCTTGTACGATGATGCGTCGCAGGCCTTGCCAGAATCCGAGTGCTGCGGCGGGATTGCGGAGGGCGAGGGGAGGATTGGTGTGACGCGATCCACGCAGGCGTATTGCCTTCCAAGGTGGGGTTGCGCGAGCACATGCAGCTCGCGCTTTAGCTTGTGCACGTTATTCTCGCGCAGGACTATCTATATTATTTTGCTTATATTCTCCCCGGACCGTCTATATTCTCGAGATTATTCTCGAATATTGAGAATATTTTGACCACGCGTAGGTCGACGGAGGCCAAAAGTCGCTCCCAAACCCGCTCAGAACCACCAAAACTTAAAGATTTCAGTCGTCCTCGACCCGAAAACCTACTGTTGAGGGGGGGAATAGCTGTTTCGAGCTCTCTCGTCAAGACCGTTTTAGACGCCGCAGCGGTACGTCAAGAATATTCAAGAATATCTTTGGACTCGAGGTCTACTAAGGTCAAGGGCTGCGGAAAGCTCGTATATTCTTGAGGGAAAAGCCGGCCGGGGCATCTATGTTCTCGAGAATTTCTCGAGAATATTCTCGAATATGGAAGTGCGCGGGACCCTCTATATTCTCAAAGATATTCGAGAATAACGTGCACAGGCCAACTCGCGCTGCGCTGCGGTATAAGGTGGGCCTGGCCTACCATGGCAATGCTACGCGCCGACGCTGGACATCGGGCAAGTGGTCCACACGCTGAACAGAATCTGCCCTGGGACGGGGGAGGCTGTAAGGTAGTGTAAGACCTTCCGTGGGTCTGCCTCTCACACCCTCACTGCTGTCGTATGCGAGGTTCAGGCGTCTCTTATCACCCTTACTGTGAACAGCGCCCCGGGGTTGTGCTTTTCTGTGAACAGCGCCTCAGCACCGCCGAGTGCCGACCTCTCGATTGGGGGATATCTCGCTGCCGTCCAGAAATCAATACCATCGCCAGGTGCGCTCCAGCGTGCATATGCTCCACGCTCGCCAGCAGCGCGCCTGCTGTTCCTCCGCTGGCCACATCTGCATCTTCGTCGCGACCGAGGCCGGCAAGCCCGCATACATCGACCGCCTAACATCTGTGTTGATCACATGGGCCGCAACGCCGCCGCCTGCGGACGTGAGCGTCCGCTTCGTGCTCTCGGCACACGGACTCTCTCAGCTCTTCAACCTGTCAAGCCAAACGCGCCGTATCGCGTCAACGCGTGCTCGCGCCGCAACCCTCCTTGCCAAGGCGATGCCGTTCCCGCCGCACGTGCCGCAGCTCACAGCTGCGCTGCGCAACGAGCAGCTGGTGGTGCTCGACGACTCGACGCGCGACTTGTTCAAGCTTGGCCGCGATGGCGCGGCGCGGCGCTTCGAGTGGGTGGCGCACGCCGTTCGCGAGCGCTTTGCAGACGCGTGCGACTGGATCGCAATGACAGAGGTGTGCATGACCCCCGGCGCCTGTGAGAGCCCACATGCACAACTCCTTCACCACCCGTTCATAGGACCGCGTCCCCCAGGGCTCACTGTTCCACGTCTCTCTCTCTTTTCTCCCTATCATTCCGCCTTTCCCCGCCTGTCCCCGCCCGCCATACCCCAGGACGACACTTACGTCGACGTGCATGCGGCCCGTTGGACGGTCGACTGCTCGCTGGCTCCGACGCGGGACCGGCTGTACTGGTACAGCGGCCAGGTCTTTGGTCACACATGGGGAGACTTTGTGCACGGCGATTGGATGGTCTTCAACCGCCGCTCCTTCGTATGGACCGACAACGCGCTCTGGCAGTGCCCGCTGCCGCGCATTTCTTGGAGCGATAGATTTCTCGGCGGCTGCATTCGGTACGCCGCGGGCTGGCCCGGCTACCCGGAAAAGCGGAGGCATCCCGGCGACTATGCAGGCACGCGGGCGCGACACACGCCCGCCGCCACGCTCCGCAGGAAGAGGGGTGTGCTCTGCTCGACCACTGCGTGGGACGCGCGCTCCTTTTCTGTTATGTGCAGGCACGCCGGAGATGCGGCCCAAGCAGTGGCCCGAGCCCATCATCGCCGACAAGCACCGTTCGGTGGTCGTGGATCTGGCGCGGCAGCTCCACGCTGTGCGGCAAGAGAAGAGGCACGCCAACTCCAGCCTCGACGAGAAGAAGGCAAACGCACGAGAAGACAAGATGCGAAGAGCTCGGCTCCTAGACCGGCACGCGACGAGCTTCCACAAGTGAGCCTCGCCTTCCCTGCCGTCCGCCGCCCCCTTGCCGAGCCCGTCCTTGAATCCTGCCTCACACACACTCTCGAGCCTCGTTCGCTTCCAGGCTAGAGCCCGACGAGATGGTAGCCGTGCACGCCCTGCTCCAGCAGAGAGAGCTCGCGCAGGCGAGGCGGGGTAGGTACCCAGTGTGCAGCGAAAGCTCGAGACTGCTCAACGTCGAGGACAAGCGCGAATTGCGACGCTGGGAGTGAGCGCTGCGCTGCCCAGCCGTACGCGTAGAGCTAGAGGAAAGTTAGGGCCGGGGGGGGGGGGGGGGCGCCCGGTCCCCTGTGAACAGGGCTCGCACCTCAACCTCTCACAGACCAGCGCACAGCGCCATAGAGGACGTATTTTCTTCTCAATAACAAGGCTGTAAACATTGTTCTCTCTGTGTGTGTGTCCGCCCTTCTTTATCGCGGAGTAGAGTTGGAGTAACTTCAGCACTTGAGCACTGGATAGAGGGGTCGATTCCGCACATAGAGCCGTATGGGTGTACGGGACCCCGTTGGAGTACACCTATAAGTGGACCGTAACGTACGGACGACATACGTACAGTACAACACGAGAGGTGTATAGCTCGTGAGTCGTCGGTGACACGACCCTCGTGTGCGTGACTGCGTCAGACTCAGAGGACATCAGAGAGACGAAACCGCACCTCATGCGCGTGCTCTTCTTCCTGCTCGCTGCTCGCCCTCCGGTCGGGAGCCGGAGTGGGTGCCTGGGTGGGTCGGGGGGCTGCTGCAGCGGCTCGAGTCGGCGCAAGGTGTTACGGTGGGGGGGGGGGGGGAGGACTACCTCGTCAACGACATTGCACCAGGACCGACACCGTCGGGGGGGCAGGCGATGATGGCATATGCCTGCTGTTGTTGTGTGAAGAGGCGAGTGGCGTAATCAACAAATCAAATGCCCGCATGACACGTGTGCCGGTTGCCGCCTCATGTGCTTAGTCAAACGCACCCTGCAGAAAGGCGAGGAGAGCGCGAGAGAAGAAAACGATTGTCCCCGCCTCTCTCGTGTGGGTGGTGGGTGCGTGTTCGCTGGTTCTGGCGTGGATTTGAGTAGCGGTTCGATCTCTTGACCGCTGTGTTTTTGCGGCGCATGTTGGGGCAGGTCGGAGCGCGCCGTAAAGGTGCTCGCCGATGGAGCCGGTGGTGGCAAGCTGCTGCGCCAGCGCTTGGCCGGGGACTCGCTCCGGGAGTCGCTCATCGGGCGGTGTTTTAGGGCGACTAGACCTCTCCGCCAGCCGCCTGAGGCGACAGCCAGAAGAAAAGTTGAACAAAAAACTCCTACGCGCACGACGCTGAACCCGCGTCACGAACTCGAGGTCACGACCCATAAAGCCGTAGCCCCCTGGGCGTGGAGCGGCGTGCCGCGTCCCGCGTCCGTCCTGGCTCCTGCTGACTCCTGTCCCAACTCCCATTCCTCCTTTGGATGTCTGCTTTCGTTCCTTCTTTCTTTCTTACACTGGGCACGGGACTGGCGCGCACTGGCACTAACACAGGTATACACCCAGAAAAAGAATTTAAACAAAACAACTCTCTCTCACAGCAGACAGGCTCGACACAGGTGCGAACTGGCGCGCAGAAAAAGAATTTTACCAGGAAAAAGAAGTATGAGATTTCACGACCGACACACTACTCACGTCATCTGTAGCTCGGCCAGCCCTCCCATCCGGATCTCGGCCTCTCCCGAGTCGGTCGTACTCCTATCAGCCACGCGCCCGAGTTGCGTTATAAAACTCTTTTTAGAAGCCGCCGTCGCTTTGCCTGTTGTGTGAATCGTGCCTGTGCGACAGCGCTTCGTTTTTCTTCTTCTTTGGTTGCATCGAAATTCTTTTTCTCGGCGTCCGTGAATTCTTTTTCTCGCGATAAGGACCGTCCTTGCTCCGCCCTGCCGCGCCGCTCGCGCCGCCTCGCTACCGCCGCCACCGCCACCGCCGCTCCCTCGCCAGACACGCCGCCGCCCGCCCGCCTTCTCGACCTCCCCACGGACCTCCTCGTCCGCGTCGTTACTCGCTGCGACAGCCCCATCGACATCGCTCGCGTCGCGGCCGTCTCGCTGCTCTTCCACGCCTCGCTCGCTGAGGAGGGCATCCGCTTGTGGGCGCAAGAGCGCGGCTTCGAGCTGCCGGCGCTGCCAGAGGGCGAGAGCTGCGCCGTGCGGTGGCTGTGCTATTCGGCGCTGCTGCGCGAAGCCAACCCGCCGGCGAGGGCGGCGGCAGGCCAGTCTCACAGCCTCTTCATCGACGGCGAGGGGCGGCTCTCGTCGTGCGGCTCAGCGGAAGACGTCGCAGGCCTCCTCGGGCACGGCGAGAGCGTGACACAGCTCAACACGCCGACCCGCCTCCAGTCGACGCTGGGCGGCGAGCGCGCCGTGAGCGTGGCGGCTGGAGCAATCCATGGCCTCGCCCTCACTGCCGACGGCAACGTCTGGAGCTGGGGCCGGGGGGTCGCTGGCCCGCTGGGCCACGGCGACGAGCAGACGCACCAAGTGCCCAAGAAGATAGATGCCTTGACTGGCCAGCGTGTCGTCGCTGTCTCGGCTGGCTACGACCATAGCCTCGCCCTCGCCGCCGATGGCGCCGTCTGGAGCTGGGGCGAGGGCGCATGCGCTTGCCTAGGCCACGGAGAGGACCTGTCGGACCAGTTGCTGCCCAAGAAGGTCGAGGCCTTGGCGGGGCAGCGCGTCGCCGCTGTTGCGGCCGGAGAGTGCCATAGCCTCGCCCTCACCGCCGACGGCTCTGTCTGGAGCTGGGGCCGTGGAACCTTTGGCAGGCTAGGCCACGGCGACGAGCAGCACCAGCTGCTGCCGAAGGAGGTCGAGGCCTTGGCTGGCGAGCGCGTCATCGCCGTGTCGGCTGGGCCGTACCACAGTTTCGCACTCACCGCTGACGGCAACGCCTGGAGCTGGGGTTGGGGAAACGAAGGCCGGTTGGGCCACGGCGACGAGCAGCGCCAGCTGCTGCCCAAGAAAGTCGAGGCCTTGACTGGCCAGCGCGTCGTCGCCGTGTCGGCGGGAGGCGAACACAGCCTCGCCATCACTGCCGACGGCGCCGCCTGGAGCTGGGGCCTTGGAGGCGGGGGCGGCTTGGGACACGGCGACGAGCAGAGCCAACTGCTGCCCAAGAAGATCGAGGCCTTTGCTGGCCAGCGCGTCGTCGCTGTGTCGGCGGGGGCGTTCGACGATCTCGCCATCACTGCCAACGGCGCCGTCTTTACCTGGGGCGAGGGCGATCGCGGCTGCCTAGGCCACGGAGAGGACCTGTCCAACCAGCTGCTGCCCAAGAAGGTCGAGGCGTGGGCGTTGGGTTAGTAGGGTACCGGGAGCCTCGTACGGCCACGCACGCCGCGTGAGAGGGCGGCTGGGCGAGCTGGCGAGCGCGAGTGCGGACACGCCGCTCAGACCTAGTGAGGGAGAGCGTGAGGAGTCCGGGGGACTTGGACTTGGTAGCGGCATATATTTTTCTGATTTACTGATTTTCTCGGGGTTGACCGCTGTGGCGTGTGGGGCTAGTGCCATTTCACTCTGACACGCTAAAATCTTGAAAACGCCTCCAACGGAGCTCCGTGTTGCTTCCAGCGCCCTCCCCCGCGCTCCCTGCGGCCATGGCCGATGCTCCTAGTATGAGAGGTCATCTGGCTACCGCGAGAGCGACCCAACGTCGACATCGTCCGATGGTTGTGCCTCAAAGTCAGCCTCCGGAGGCTATCGTGGGGTCGAGCCGGCAGTAGCCGTGACATGTGGTTCCACCACCCCTCGTAGGCTTTGCCTCTGACCGCCACCGTTCCCAGGCTACCTTATGGGATGGAAAGGAAGGCTGGGCGAGCGTATAGAAGCGTGCTCGACCTCGTCGTGGCAACCTGCAAGGCAGCGCTGGCGGGCGAGATGAGCGTCATGCCACCTGACCCGAGACGGGTCGCAGGCGTCGTACCGAGCGCGTCGAGACCGTGTCCTGATGTGATCTGCACGTTTTTGATAAATGACGGCGCACCCAAAAGAGTAAAAGAGACACGTATGTCAAATTCATGCCGATTGGCGATGCACCCGCGGGACGCCCCGGGCGAGAGAGTACAGACTCTCGCGCCCTGTCAAAAGCGCCTGCGCCGCGCCGAAAGACCGCGGGGCCCTCGAGCCACCCCGCCCGACGGTGCGGACACGGCGGAGAGGAGCTGCTGTGGCCCACTGGTGGCGCCTCACGGCCGCCTCAGTCCCACACCAGCGCCTGCACGAGCAGGACGCCATTCAGCAGCAGGCAGGCTGTGAACTGCGCCAACAGTTGAGAGGAACCCACACACACCCTGCGTTTACGATACCAGGGGATGCTTGCGCAGAAGAGTAATATATCTTTACTTCCAAAACCCGGACGTGCCCCCACCGGCACGCCGCTTCCGACAGGGTGATGGAAGGTTCGACGCACCCCCGGACTGGGCGGAGAGATCCCAGGAGCACGCTCCTGGGCTGTCCGCCCCGCCCCCACTTGCCCTGACTGCACAGGATTGCGTGCCCCGACGAACGGCGACACATAGCGGGGGACACTGCGCCGGGGGGTATGCCTAACTTTGGTGCTTTGTGTGGGTCGCGTTCCCTTGGTAGCTGTGTGGCTGAAGCCCTCGTGCCGCTGGCTTGCCCCTTCCAGCGGCTGGCCCCTCGAGACTTGGCGGGAGGAGGGGGAGAGGGAGGCCCGGTGGGAGGAGAGGGAGAGGGAGGCCCGGTGGGAGGGGAGGGAGAGGGAGGCCGCCTTGGGCTCTTCTCCTCCCCCCTCCCTAGGCTCTTCTCCTCTCCCCACCCTGGGCTCTTCTCCCCTCCTCCCTGGTACTCTCGGCCTGATTACCGGAGCGACTGCCGGAGCAGACGCTGGGGGGACACTCGCGCCCGGAGGCGGTACGCACGACCCGGAGGCGTGGGGATGGGGGGGGGCCGCGCCGCCGCCGCCGTGCCGCCTTCTCCCGCTTTGACCTCCCCCAGCTGCTTCTCCTCAAATCAACCTGTGAGCTTGCGAGGCGGCGGGGGTGGGAGTGCTCTCGGGCGGCGTGTGCGAGCGCGCGCGGCGCGAGATCTCTTTCGCGAGGGCGCGGCGGGTCGGGTGAGCATCTCGAGCGCGCGCACTATCTCACACTATATGAGGCACTGCTCCTGACAGCCTTTCATGAACCGCCAGCGGCGGTGGTCGAACCGGTTCGCGGTTCGAGCGGGGACCTTTTGGCTCCCGGTTCGGAACTCGCTTGGAGGGTTGCTTCGCTCTCGCGGAGCGAGCGCGGGCGCGTGGGTGCGTGTGCGCGTGCCGCTGCTGCAAGGCGAGGCGAGGCGCGGCGCGGCGCGGCGCGGCGAGGCGGGCGGCGGCGGCGCGCGGTCGTTCCTTTTGCCCGGGTGAGGCGTGGCGAGCGCGTCGCGTGGTGATGACGCCGCACGCGGAGAAGCTCTTGGTGACCCACCGCGGTGGCAGCGAGCCAAAGCAAGCCACCTGCCGCATGACGGGTTGACCTCGGAAAAGAATTTTTTCTGCTTGCGCAGAAGATGTGTCAGCTTTTTACAAGTCTCATTGTGTTTTCAGACAGAAGAAAAGACACGAGCAAAGCCTGGCTCCGCCGAGCGTTGCGTCGATTGCAGTCCGTTGCACATGAGAAAGCACGAGCGGAGCAGGCTCGCGCTAGGCGCAGCACAGCCCGCAGAGGCCGCGGCGAGTGGGGAGGCAGCGCCTGGCTGTTGTAGTAGCGATGTCGAAGGGGTCCTCGCCCGCCATCCTCGGGTCCTGGCCGTACACGCTCTCAAAAGGGTCCGATTCGACGTCGCACTGGGTCCACGCCTTCGGTCCTTTATAGGAGGCGCGGGGTGGCGCGGTCTGGCGCAGATTTGGCTCGTACTCCTTCTGAAATGGCGTCTTTGCGCTGCCGCGCATATGAAACTCGTACGTCGGCGGCGGAGCCGCCCCGGCGCCGGAAAAGACGAAGGTCCTGTGCTCATCCGACCAACGGCACGCTGCCGGAGGGGCTTGGGATGTCCAGGACGGCATCTAAGGACGGGGGTGGTTTCATGCCGTGAGCAGCAGTTCGAAGAGGGCCCCGGGGAGAAGGCTAGCTGAGTACCGTGCGGTGATGGCTTTCAAACGCCGGCGGTACCCAACTTCCCGTCCCGCCCGCATTTGCAGTCGCCGCCTTGGACCTCTCCGCCATCATCGCCCGAAACGCGTCCACTTCGGCCGTGTCCTTGGCCACCTTTGCCATCGCTGCCTCCAGAGTCTGGAATGCCTCCGTCGCGCGGGGGTGTACGCTCCTGTCGGGATGCACCTGGGGAGCACGGGGTGCCGATGTAGGGCGTGCTCACTGTGCTTCGCCCCTCCCTGAGTGGAACTTCCTATCGTGTTTGCAACAGTCTTTGTCGCAAGCACCTTTCGAGCCAGGGTTCGGTAAGCGTTCCGCCTACATGCCAGGCAGTGTCATCATCACCTCATGCTCTGCAGGTGCAACCACACGGTGCAGCCTCACTTAGCTTCGGCCGAAGCCGTCCGAGAAACGCCGAGCACACGGTACGCGTCGTCCGCGCCAAGGATCCGGTCGACGTCCTCCTGCGAAGAGTCTGCACGCCCCTTTTCGCCGCTCATAGCAATCGCTGGTATCGTTGAACGCTAAGCAGCAGCACAGGTCGCCCCACCGCGCCGAAAGCACGCGTGCAACTTGATTGACCGTAAACTTGCGCGAATTGACTCTTCCCGCGCAACTTTCTTTTGTTGTAAAATTCTTGCCGCCCAACTGCGCTACTCGAGTACTTACTTGGCTACCTCGCGTTTGTTGGCGATCGGCGGGGCTTAACGCTTTTTTTTAATGAACTCGGGGGCACGGGACGCGGCACAAACGGGGCACAAACGCCAGGCTACAAAGACGGGGAGGCACGTAGTGACGCAGGGGAGTCTAGGCGACGGCGGCGTCCTCCGACGCCGCGGCGAGCCTGAGCTCGGTCGCAATCTCTTCCGCCGCCGCGAGCTGCAGCGCGACTGACATGCGCTGGGCCTGCAGCAAGAGCCACGACCGCGTCGACCAGCTCGCCTCGTCCTCGTGCTGCCGCTTCGAGAGCTTGTTGCGCACCTTGTCCTTCATCTGGTAGAACAGCCGCTTGACCGCGTTGCACCACCCGCCGAAGGTTTCGAACAGGTACATCTGCACGTCGGTGTCCGAGCGCGAGAGGGCGTGCGCGTCTAGTCCGCCTTCTTGTACGCCACATAGCCGCCGCCGTCGCTCGGCCTGAAGTCGCCGTCCCCGACAGCGCCGCGCTGCTCGAGGCCGAAGACGTCCGCGCTCGTGCCGGGCTCGGTGTTGCCGAGGCCGACGAAAGCGCCTCGCTGGCCGACGTCCTCCGGGTTGGAGGAGAGCGAGTCCTTGAACTTGACGTTTAAGGCCGATGGTGTAACCTTATCGCGCGCGCTCGCGACGCCGACCGACTCGGAGGCCGGTGTTCACAGAAAAACACAACCCCGGACCCAAGACGCCCGGCTGTCGCCGCGGGGCCCCCACGAACACCACGCGTCGGATGCGGTGCCGCGCGAACTCGCGCGCAAAGTGCACGCCCCACGCCCGCCGCAGCGTCGTAGCGAAGTAGGACCGCGCCTCCTTCGCGCTACGCGCGCCGATCCGCCTCCAGTGCTGCTTGGATGCCGAATCCACCACACAGTCGAACAGCTGGTGCAGGTCGTCCGACGCCTCCGCGTAGGCCCCGACAACGAGGCTGCGCACACACCAAACGAGCGCAGCACGGTGTTCACAGTGTTGCAGCGCGATCCGAGCTTGCGCGGGAAGAGGGTGCGGTCCAGTGCGCTCACGTGGGTGCGCCGTCCGGGCGGCGGCCGCAACATCGAGCTCGCTCACAGTCGCATATCGCGCGGGCGGCGCAGCAATGGACGAGCTCTCAGAGTATGAGCTGCAACGACTGGAGCACATCCGTCGTAACCACGAGATGCTCGTGCGGCTCGGCCTCGTCGACCCGACACCGGCCGCGCCGCAGCAGAAGGCGCCAAGGAAGCCCCGGACCAAGCTTCCGCCGGTGCCGCCCGAGTCGCTGCGCCGCTCGTCCCGCGTGCGCGACCTCAAGCCCGAGTACACCAAGGAGACCATCGACCAGTTCGGCGACGATCTCGACCGGCAGGCGGCGAGGCGCTCGCCGGCGAAAAAGCGGCCTCGGCCAGAGGAGGAGGACGCGGACGAGGCGGCGCTGCGTCGGGAGATCGACGCGAGCACGGTCGCCTTCCTCACTGAGGCGCGCGAGGCCATGTCCCGCTACCTCACCTCTGCCGACGGCGCCGCCCCCGCCACCGCCGACGCCTGGCGCGAGGAGGCGGTGCGGCGGTGGGGATCGCTGGTCGGCGGCGGCGCGGGCGCCCCCGCGCGAGACTGGGAGGCGTTCGTCACCACCCGCCTGAGCAAGCCGCCTCCGCCCTAGCCCCCGCCACCGCCACCGCCTAAGACCATCGCTTAAGCTCCCCTGCCCACCTCACGCACGGGACGCTGCTTCTGCGCGCTCTCTCGAAACAGTCTCGGAACAGTCGTCGGAACAGTCGTCGGAACAGTCTCGGAGCTTTCCCCTAGGCGGCGGGCTCGCCCGCTTCCGACCAAGGCGCTCCGGCGCGAGGCGAAGAGGAGGCTTGCGCGGCCAACGCGGAGGCGGCGCCAGAGGCGGCGGCGCCGGAGGCGACGCCGCCGGAGGCGCCCCCTGCGGCCTCCGCCGCCGCAGCCCCGACCCGGCCCCCACCTGGCTTGCTAAGATTCTTCAGCCGAAAGGAGGCGACGGCCCCGGCTTGAGAGGGGCGGCTGGGCTTGTGCCGCCGTAGCGGGGAGATGCCGACTCCTCAATGGGGGGCACCATGCTGAGTGATCGACACTGACCCTCCACAGGTCCGCCGGAGCTTGTCTGCCGGGGCCTGTCCTGCCCGTCGTTTGCACTTGTTTCGCTGTCTGTCTCCCGACCCCGTCGAGCCTCCCTACAAGTTTGCTCGCGTGCCGCCGCCGGCGTCCGCGCTGTGAAAGATACTGATTCTTATTTGACAGAAACATGCAACTCTCTAGACATTGGCATGCACCCCACGTCGTAGCTCGCGCAAGGAAAAGTATCGGGGGCGCCCCTCACGGTGCGTGGGTCTCGCCTGTTCTCTTGAGAGCGTGCGTGGTCGGAGGCATCATCCTACGCAGCACGCGACCCAGTCGAGTGCGATTACTGCTGCACTTAGGCTCGCACTGACGCTTCAGTACGAGTCTTCTGAGGTGAGCGGCGCCTTGAAGGTGGCAGAGTCGGTACAAACCCAGGCGTCCGGCGCCAAACCCATCCACTCAGGCGCCAGAAAGCACTGCGTGCAAACGTCATCAGAAGGGCCCTCCGTGACGTGCCAGTCTTCACTGCTGATGCCCATGAAGGTCTCGGGCACCTCTGTGGCAAAGGGAGCGCTCAGCCGCTGTGGAAGGCGATAGCTGGTCGGGCCAGGAGTGCTCCATGCGCGGGCGATGGCGGCCCGGCGCGACTCGATGGCGGGCCGGGTGCCACCGCGCGGTGTGTTCAGGGCGGCTGGGGACGCGAGGGCGGTAGCGGCGAGCATCGAGGCAGAGTGGATGGTTGGGCGCTTCGGCGGTTTAGGCGCCAAGGAATAGTCAGTCCGGTTTAGGCGCCAAGGATGAACGAAGTCAGTTTCGGTGAACCTTCTTTTCTAGACCGGAAGGATTGAGAGCAGCCTCGCTCTCAATCCTAGAAGTCGAAGGATTGTGAGCAGCACTCCTCGCAATCGTAGCATCTCTGTGCGATTGCGAGCGCCGGCGCTCGCAATCCTACATCTTCTAGGACTAAGAGCAGCTCCGCTCCCAAGGAGAGAGAGATTTTTAGCAATACCAAAGGTGACTGGTGACGCCTACGACTACTACCAGCGCGCTCGCAATCCGAGCAAAGTCTAGGATTGCGAGCAGCACTGCTCACAATCCTAAGCAACATGCTTCCGATTGCGAGCAGTAGCGCTCGCAATCCTACATCTTGTAGGACTATGAGCGGCGGCGCTCACAATCGTACCCAAGATCCAAGGATTGCTAGCATGCGCACAGAGGGCGCTCCCAATCGCTCCAGCCGAGCGAGCGCTTGTGAGTGAGCGCGCCGGGAGGGTCTCCTCACAATCCAAACAGTGATCGCACCGATTGCGAGGGGACCCGCTCGCAATCCGATAAGTAGTAAGCGGACTGTGCAAGGTGTCCTTCTGCGTCACCCATTGATGAACCGCCAGTTCCTGCTATAGGGCCCGGTCTCTGAGACCGAGATGCTGGGACTGGTGCCCGTCGGCCTTCACATTCCCCACATTTGCCGGCCCAGGGGCACTGCCAGGATTTTGAGCAGGGCCATGCGGACCCCC